>NC_091172.1:11688427-11730927 GCF_040958095.1 Procambarus clarkii | reverse complement strand
CTGTCAATCAACTGATGTACAGGTTCCTGAGCCTACTGGGATCTATCATATCTACACTTGAAACTGTGTATGGAGTCAGCCTCCACCACATCACTGCCTAATGCATTCCACTTGTTAACTACTCTGACACTAACAAAATTCTTTCTATTGTCTCTATGGTTTATTTGGGTACTCAGTTTCCACCTGAGTGTGTTTGTGAGTGCGTGTGAGAGAGAGAGAGAGAGAGAGAGAGAGAGAGAGAGAGAGAGAGAGAGAGAGAGAGAGAGAGAGAGAGAGAGAGAGAGAGAGAGAGAGAGAGAGAGAAGGGAGAAGGGAGAAGGGAGGGAGGAAGGAGGAGGTAAGAATAACACTGAGCTTCTCACTCCTGGTTTAACCTGCATTATCTCTTCTTAATGAGGTAATTGGGAGTTGGCGAGTCGTGAGCTCCTTCGTCTTTGTTTCTAACTTGTGCAGGAAGTTGATCTTGTTGTCATGAGTTACGAGGAGTGTGGACAACACTCCCCGCTCCCCCCCCCCCCTCCACCTCACCCCTCTCATTTCACAACCCTCTCCCCATCATCCTCCCCCCTCATGTCACCATACACCTCCCCCCATCACCATCATCATTCCCTTTTCTGCTCTCTACAATAATACTCCCCAAACACTATTTTCAACTAACACCGTTCTCCCCAACTCACAGCTCCCCACCTCCTCCCCACCTCACAGTAAGGAGTCACATGTGTAACAGGCCAGGAGCAGGTCGCCAGCCATGACCACAGTGACTCATAACCAAACCCTCACGACCCGTAGAGGTCAACTGCCAGACACCCTACACATTCCTCTCCAGGTCCCAACAGGTCCCAACGGGTCCCAATAGGTCCCAACAGGTCCCAACAGATCCCAACGAGTCCCAATGGGTCCCAACAGGTCCCAACAGGTCCCAACAGGTCGCAACAGATCCCAACGAATCCCAATGGGTCCCAACAGGTCCCAACGGGTCCAACAGAGGACGTCGACACTCCAAAGAGTGTTAAGAGCGCAAACATTTTTTTAAATTAAAGGTAGCTTATGTGGAGACAATTTATGCCAATAATAGTGAACAATAATATGTTCAGACACGAACAGTTCTTCAAGGAACACTGGAACAGAGATAATTATATCAGTGTAAGAGGATATATATACCACGGAATATATGTTGTATGAGATATAAGTAAATATACATATACCAACTCACACATGTGACATGAGAGGAGAGCCAAGCGTCCCGGACCTCCATTACAACTGTTTGGTCGTGATAAAGTGTCCACGATGGACCGTCAAGCTCTTGTAATTTCAGATATGTATTCCATACTTGTCATTTCATACATGTATGGGGTGTCGGTGGTACAGTTGCGTTCGTTCTTGTCTCACAATCGGGAATCACGGGTTCGAATCTCAAGCAGGGCAGGAATGGTTGGGAACGTTTCCTAATACAACATGCCCCCCCCCCTCCTATTCCCCCTCCCCCATTATCAGTTCTAAATATGCCAAAAATATACAATAATTGATAACTCGTTCGATTTCAATCAAACTTTTTTGACTAGTTGTATATTAAGAGGGCTTCATCTGGTCCAAGTCTCAGCATCGTAGCATGAATAGGAAGGATGTAAAAAAATATTGAATTACGTGTCAAAAATTTTCCAAAATGGTCAAAAATTTTCCAAAATGGTCAAAAATTTTCCAAAATGGTCAAAAATTTTCCAAAATGGTCAAAAATTTTCCAAAATGGTCAAAAATTTTCAAAATGGTCAAAAATTTTCCAAAATGGTCAAAAATTAACACAAGTGTGAACTGAAATCATGTCTATGACTCGCAGCTATCACAATAGCATATGTTAAAAAATAATAAAAATTAGTTCTATAAAAAAAATTAGGTTAAAAAAAAAGATTATTTTTTTCAATGTTATTTTTCTTACTTGTTTATCAGACGATTTGCTTGAAACTTATACACCTGACTGCCCGTAGGCCTATCTGTAAGGGTGCCAATTTTGGAGGAAATTGGTTGATGTCATCCTCAGCCACAGATGGCAGCACCTTAGACATTAATTTTTAATGATATATTTTTCAAGTAACATAGTAAGTAAGTAATTATCAAAAGAAGGCACCAAACCGGGAAGGCTATGTAGCACCATCAAATACGCAAAATAATCAGAGGGCGCTAAATATCACCAAGGATGCCAATACGAGAACAAAAACGCATAAGGCGAACGATATCAAAAGTATCCGAGTCACCAAGAATTCTATCGAGGGACAGGTGACCGCGAGGGGCGGTCGGAAAGCAAGACACACGCTCGTCCTGGAAGTCAGGACATTCAAGAAGGACATGCACGACCGTAAGAGGGACAATGCAACTAGGACAATAAGGAGCAGGGCGGCGCTCCATCAAGTGACCATGGGTTAAGCGAGTATGGCCAATATGCAACCTCGCCAGAGCTGTTTCCCACCGCCGGTTACGGTGGAAGGAGGACGGCCACGAGGAAACACAACATTTAAGAGTACGTAGCTTGTTACCAGTAACAGACAACCAAGAAGCCTGCCAACGGGTAAGGACTGAGGAATGGATAACCGGGTAAAAGTCGGAATACGGAATGCCTTTGCGAGAGATGGGACAAGAGCGGACAGCTTCCTTGGCAGCAGCATCCGCACGCTCATTTAAAGACACACCATTATGGCTGGGAACCCAACAAAACTCAACCGACTTAAATTTACTGTGAACAAGAAACAGCCAATGCTGGATCTCGACAACTACTGGATGAACCGGATTAAAGGACCCGAGAGCCAGGAGGGCACTACGAGAGTCAACAACAACTACAAAGGAAGACTGACAACGAGAAAGCAGGAGACGAAGAGCATAGAGAATAGCATAAAGTTCCGCTGTAAAGATGCTAGTCTCCGGAGGCAAGCGACACATATAAGTGCGATCAGGAAAAACAACAGAGTAGCCAACACCGTCCGCTGACTTAGACCCATCGGTGAAGACAGAAACGGAGCGGGAGTGAGAAGAAAAGTGCTCGAGGAAAAGGCGTTTTAGAACCGTAGGAGGGGTAAAAGCTTTAGTGATACGGGTCAAGGATGTACAAAACCGCGGAAGAGGGACCCTCCACGGGGGCAAAGAAGGAACAACACGAGGAGAAACATCAGAAATACGAACGGAAAGAGAATCCTGTTGGCGAGATAACCGGACAGAAAGAGGGAGGTGGTGAAGAGGAACAGGAACCGCAGGAGGGGTAAAAGTTAAAGCACGACAGAGGCGAGAGGTAGGATGTTGCAAGGACCGCGCAAGATAGTGAAGACAGTAGCGATCACGGCGGTCCTGGAGAGACAGGAAGCCAGTGTCAACATACAAGCTAAGGATGGGAGTCGAATGAAAGGCACCAGAACTGAGGCGCAATCCAGTATGGTGCAAAGCATCAAGACGGCGAAGAGTAGAAGGAGAAGCAGACGAGTAAGCAGGGCAACCATAATCGAGCTTAGACAGGACGAGAGAGGAATGTAAAGCAAGGAGAGTGCGCCTATCTGCCCCCCAAGAAGTATGGGACAAGACCCGAAGGAGGGTAAGGGCCTTAGAGCACTCAACACGGAGGTAAGAGATATGGGGAGACCAAGACAACCGAGTGTCAAGGAATAACCCCAAAAGCTTCGCGGAATCTTTGTATTCAAGGGGATGACCATAAAGGGACAAAGAGGGGCGAAGAACAACCCGTTTCCGCGTAAAATTCATGGCACAAGTCTTAGAAGTAGAGAACTTGAAGCCATGATCTGTGGCCCAAGACGACACGGCGTCAATTGCAAGTTGAAGCCGGCGTTGAAGGAGAGGCGAATCATCACCCTGACAACAAAGGGTAAGATCATCGACATAGAGAGCGGAGAAGACACCAGAAGGAAAAGAGGAAAGAAGACCACTGAGGGCAACTAGAAAAAGAGTAGTGCTCAGAACACTACCCTGGGGCACACCTTCGTATTGCTGAAAAGAGGGAGAGAGAGCGGTACCAAGGCGCACCCGAAAGGAACGACGAGAGAGGAAGCTGCGGAGAAAGAGAGGGAGATGACCACGAAGGCCAAAAGAATGAAGTTGAGATAGGATATGATAACGCCAAGTGGTGTCGTAAGCCTTTTCCAGGTCAAAAAGGACGGCAACAACGGAGGTCTTCGCAGCAAAAGCAGTACGGATATAGACCTCCATGTTCACCAGGACATCCGTCGAGCTGCGGCACTTGCGGAAACCAAATTGAGAAGGGGAGAGGAGGTGATGGTGTTCCAGGAACCACATCAGACGAACGTTAATCATACGTTCTAAGAGTTTGCAGACACAACTTGTGAGAGCAATAGGGCGAAAGTCCTTAGGGGAAGTACCCAGAGACCCCGGTTTGCGAACAGGGAGGACAACGGCATCGAGCCAGTCCTCAGGGACTGACGACGACTCCCAGATCCGATTATACAGACTCAGTAAATACTGAGACGTGCTCGTAGGGAGATGGCGAAGCATCTCATAATGAATACCATCGGAGCCCGCCGCCGTAGAACCGCAGAGGGCCAGGGCAGAACGAAGTTCAGAGAGAGAGAAGGGATCATTATAGGGAAGCTGAAGATGAGTGCAGAAATCTAAAGGACGAGACTCAAGGACAGGTTTACGAAGAAGGAAAGATTGGGGAAGATGAAGACCAGAGCTAACAGAAGAAAAGTGGGAACCCAGTTCGGAAGCGACCTGCAACGGGTCCGCCACAAGAGTATCATGGAGGTGAAGGACCGGTGAAACATCGGGAACGAACTTACCCGCTATCTTGCGGATACGCTTCCAGATCTGGGCCAGAGGGGTTTCGGACGTAATTGTTGAGACATAAGATGCCCAACATTCACGTTTAGCCGTACGGATGGCCCTACGGGCCACCGCACTCACTTTCCGAAAGAAAAGAAAAGAATCGGTCGTCTGCCTACGGCGGTGCCTCTTCCAGGCTGCACGCTTACAGCGGACAGCCCGAGCACAGTCCGCATTCCACCAGGGAACGCACTTCCGTGGACCCCGAGAGGAAGAGCGAGGAATAGAGCGGAGGGCTGCGTTGAAGACAGTGTCATGAAAAAGGAGGAGAGCGCGAGAGAGAGGCAGAAGGGAGAGGTCAGAGAGAGCAGCACTGAGGGTAAATAGGGTCCAGTCCGCCTTAGCAAACTGCCACCTAGGGAAAGAGAGGGAAAGGCGAAAAGAGAAAAAGGAAACAAGGATGGGGAAATGATCACTTCCATGGAGGTCATCAAGAACCTGCCACGTGAAATCTAAGTAAAGAGAAGAAGAGCAGAGAGAAAGATCAAGACAAGAAAGGGTGCGAGTCCGAGAGTCCAAATGAGTGGGCTCACCAGAATTCAGAAGAGACAGGGAAGTAGAGAGGAGAAACGGCTCAAGGAGGCGACCTTGGGTATTCGTCAGAACGTCACCCCAAAGAGAATGACGACAATTGAAGTCACCCAGCAGGAGCACAGGCTCCGGCAAGGAGTCTAGGAGGTGTTTCAAATCAGGAAGAGAGAGCGGGACACTCGGGGGGAGATAAATGGAACAAACTGTGTACCATTTCCCCACAAAGATACGAGCAGCAGAACAATGGAGAGGCGAAGGAAAAAGTAAAGGAACAAAGGGAACATCAGCACGAATCAAGAGAGCAAAAGATTTAGAAGCCCCAGCAATGGCTGGGGAAGGGGGGAGAGAAAGGAATAGCCACGAAAACGACCAGGACGAGCACCAAGCATTGGCTCCTGGAGACAGACACAAAGGGGCGAAAAACCGTGAAATCAGAAGTTGGAGTTCGAGGAAATTGGCGTAATAACCTCAAACGTTCCATTGAAGAATGGACAACGACGAGAAGAGAAAGGACAAAAACAGAGAACAAGGAAGAAACAAAGGCGAAAGAGCAACAGAGTACGTTAAAGAATATCAGGGTCGGGATCAGGGTCAGCAAAGTCAGGGTTAGGGGGCATGGGTAAACCGAGCAAAGACGGAGGGAAGGAAACGGGAGAACAGATCAGAGGTGGGCGGGCGGGGTCCGGAGGAGGAGGAAGAGGAGGAGACAACGGAGAGGAGCAGTCAAGGACAGCAGCAGGAAGAGGGGGAGTAGAAAGAGGGGAGCGCACCCCAGCAAGAGCAGCAACCGAAAGGGAAGCAGGGGCCAAAGAAACCTCCATAGCAGGAACAGGGGGCGCAATCACTGAAATGGGAGGGGAAGGAGCAACAGAGCCAGAAGTAGGATCTGAGGAAGAAAGCGAAGCCTTCTTACTCGCCGGGGAAGAGGAAGGAGAGGAGCTAGGCTTACGCTTCTGACTTAAAGAGACCGGTGTCCCAGCAACTACGTACCGGGCAACAGACTCCAGTGTCTCAACAGGAGAAGCCAAACGAGAGCACACACGACGGCCGTTAGGAGAGCGATGGACATCCGCCCGCACCCACAGGCGGTGGGGAGAGTCGATAGATGGAGGAAGAGGATGGGAAGGAGTATCGGAGGGGGACGAGGAAGAAGACACAGGAGACATGACAGACCGGGTTGAAAGAAGGGGAACCCCAGACAGAGGACCAGGAGGGGGACCCCTCGGGACAGAACTCAAAGGAACAGAGGAGGGGGCAGTGGGCGTATCAGGGTCCAAGGCCCGGAAACGGTTGAGAGTCTGAGGAAGGGGGGAAGGACGAGGAGAGGAAGAGCGCAACACGCGAGCATAAGAGATGTTAGTATAAGGCGGGAGCCGGCGAACCTGGCGTCTCACCTCAGGAAAAGATAAACGCTCCCGGTGCTTCAAGTTGAGGACGGCTGCCTCAAGCTTGTAATGGACACAGGCACGGGAGAAGGTAGGATGGGCCTCACCGCAGTTGAGGCAGCGAGCTTGGGGAGAAGTGCACTCCGACTTAGAGTGACCTTCACTCCCACACAAAGGACAGAGAGAGACAGTCCCAGAGCAGCGGAGGGCACCATGCCCAAACCTCCAGCACTTGTTACAAAGTCGAGGAGAAGGAATATACTCCTGGACAGAGCACCTAGCACCAGCAAGCATGACAGAGGATGGAAGGGTCCGACCATCAAAGGTGATCTTCACAACGCGAAGGGGTTGACGGCGACGACCACGAGGGGGACGAGTAAACGAGTCAACCTGGAGGACAGAATGGCCTTGGGCATCAAGGATATGCCGAATATCATCGTGGCAATCCTGCAGATTCCGAACACCGGTTGCAACATGGGGTGGGAGGAGAATAGTGCCAACACTGGCATTCATCTGAACGTTCTTGGAGACCCGAACAGGGATCTCGCCAAGGCAAGATAAGGCAGCCAAGCGGGAAGCCGCATCCTGAGAAGGAGCAGTAACGACACGTGTACCAAGACGAGTGGGGTTGAAAGTAACAGACGCATCCACGGAATCTACAAGATGCCGATGGAGGGAGAAATCGTCAGGAGGCGCAGAATCAAGAGGGAGGAGATCAAAGTATTTGGCCCATGAAGCAGGACCAAACAAGGCCTGATACGCATCAGCACGGGAAGGAATCGAGCGAGTGCGGTTGGGGCGCGAACGGCGTTGAGAACACCTAGAGAGAGAGGGGTCAAAAGGCGCAGTAGTCACAACGAAAGACTTAGCCACACCAGGGGACGAAGTGGTCACCACCGGGGGCTGGAGGCTCGACCCAACCACAGAGGAGGGAGGGGAGCTGGGGGAAGAAGTCAGGACGGTCAAAGGAGGAGCAAGGTCGGGGCCCAACGCAGCGGGAGCTACAGAGCCTGGTCTTCCAATACAGGCCGACTCGGGGTCTTGGTCGCCCACCCCACGACCCTGAGAGGGTACAACGGAAATATTCAACGACATAGAGACGAAAAGTGACAAATTCATCCACGAATGTGCCCCCATACCCACCATGGAGCCACAATTAGAGGCAGGACACCCAACAGGAAGCTATCGCCGATCATGCCGGGGCCCCCTAGGGGTGCGTCGTGAGTATACGCCCCACAAACGCCACCTTAAGAACCGTCAGTCCGTCGAGATCGGGTTCAGCGACGAAAGGGGGATTGACAGTAAAAGGTTCCCCTCGCCCGAGACGTTGGGTACTACAGTTCTACGGGTGCAAGAGTATGCCTCCTCAAGCACCCGGGCGTCAAAATAGAAGAAGTCCAAAGAAATAATCCAAAACAAGCAAAAGGTCGGCAGGAAACGACAAGCAGATAGGAGAAGAGGGGGTAGAAAAACGAAACATAAGGAAAAGAAAAAGCGATCCGGCACAATTGGAGAAGACAGCAGCAGGAGTGCAAGGCCAGAAAAGGACAGAGGACTGCCCAACGGAGCATCACACTCCGGCAGCCGTCCACCAAGCCCCCTCACGACGCCAACGGGCCGGATGGGGAGGGGGTTCAAGTAACATAAACGTAGTCCCTACTCTTTAATTTTTATTAAATTTACATGAAACTTACACCTTATATGTAAAGTTTATGTCTCTAAAATCTTACGCCAGCGTTTTTCCTAAGTTCATTTATTGATTTTATAATTGCAATAAACATGATTTATTTGCACAATTTTTGGGGGGAACTTTGACTATTTGTATTAGTAAAACTAAACATATTATGGAAATTCCGAGGCATCAGATCCTTTATTATATGCTAATGTGTCAGAAAGGTGTCATAGAATGATTATGTTTGAAACTTGTGGTTGTAGAGACTTACTGAAAATGTGTAATATTTGTTGTAAAAAAATTTCCCTCTCTATTTAGGCTGCAGTACTGAAACTTGGAACAATTGCAGCCCTTTTAATATACAACTAGTCAAAAATGATTTGTTGTCATTGAACAAAGTTTAAAAAACTAACTCATGGCCCCTTAAACGCCCCTTCCCCTGCCACCTCCCCCAGCCACCTTCCCCAGCCACCTCCCCCAGCCACCTCTCCCAGCCACCTCCCCCAGCCACCTCTCCCAGCCACCTCCCCCTGCCACCTCCCCCAGCCACCTTCCCCAGCCGCCTCCCCCAGCCACCTCCCCTAGCCACCTCCCCCCAGCAGGGATGGGACGCCATCTCACTGATGAATGACTCTTGCTGGACAATGTACACGGCTCGGCAGACCTTGTGGTGAAGGACGGGTTAAGTTCACCCCCCCCCCCCTCCCTCCCTTCCTCCCCATCACCGCTTCTTCCCCATCACTGCTTCCCCTAACCCATCAATGTTTCTCCTCTACCCATCACTGCTCCTCCCCCCTCTATCCAACAGTCACCCCTCCCTAGCTCCTCACGTTAGTTCCTGTGTGAACAGGATGCTCAGAGATGCTGTGATCTCCAGTGTGGGTGACGGAGATGCTGTGATCTCCAGTGTGGTGACGGAGATGCTGTGATCTCCAGTGTGGGTGACGGAGATGCTGTGACCTCCAGTGTGGTGACGGAGATGCTGTGACCTCCAGTGTGGTGACGGAGATGCTGTGACCTCCAGTGTGGTGACGGAGATGCTGTGACCTCCAGTGTGGTGACGGAGATGCTGTGACCTCCAGTGTGGTGACGGAGATGCTGTGATCTCCAGTGTGGTGACGGAGATGCTGTGACCTCCAGTGTGGTGACGGAGAGGCTAAGACAAGGAATTGTTCGCCACACGTCGGGGCGTAAAGGAACGGAAGACTCGTAGGATATGGGGAAGGTGGAAAAGGGTGTGGGAAGGATGTGGGGGGGGGGTATGGTTTGGCAGAATGTAGTGTGGGAATGTTGGAAAGGAAGGGATGGAGGGATGGAAGAGGTAATGGAGGGTTGGGGAGGATGGTAGTCGACGGAAGTGTGAAGGAAAAGGGATAGTACGGATGGAACGGAATGAGAAAGGGTTTGAGGAGGTTAAATGTATAATGAGAGTGAAGAAGCGTAAGGTTTATGGGGAAACGAGAAAGGAATGGATATATATACGTGGAAAGGGAAGGATGAAAGGACTGAGCAGGATAAGTGGAACAAAATAAAATGCATTAGGGGATAGGAGAAATAAGAAAGGGAGGTGAGGAACAGGAATAGAAAGAGGGAGGGGCGGGAAAGGGAAGAGAAAGGGGGGAGGGGAGCCACATGACTTCCACAGCGCTGATGAACCTAAATTAATGCCGGGGCTACACCCTCTCAGTTATGTTGGTGGTGGTGGTGGTAGTGGTGGTTGTTAAGGTGGTGGTGGTGGTGCTGGTTGCTGGGGAAGGTGAGGTGGTGGTGGTGATGGTGGGGATGGGTGGTTTGACCAGACCACACACTAGAAGGTGAAGGGACGACGACGTTTCGGTCCGTCCTGGACTATTCTCAAGTCGACCCAAGTCGATCGACTTGAGAATGGTCCAGGACGGACCGAAACGTCGTCGTCCCTTCACTTTCTAGAGTGTGGTCTGGTCAAACTACTTCAGCCACGTAATTGTGACTCATCGCCTGCATGGGGATGGTTGGTTAGTGGTGGTGGTTATGGTGATGGTTGGTGGTGATGGTGATGGTTGGTGGTGATGGTGATGGTTCGTGGTGATTGTGATAGTTGGTGGTGATGATGATGGTGGTGGTGGTTGTGAGGTCTTTATGCCCTACCCACAAACCTTGGTGGACCCGTTGCGTTATAATTTAAGTATTCAGAGCCTCGAATTCTTAGCCGCGTCTGGCCTTGTCATTTCCCAGAACGTCCTCATAAACAAGGGCCCCAAAGTCCATCCCATGCACCCGCCAAACAGTTTACTCACGACTCACAACTGACGACGTTCGAACACTTCCGGAAAAAGTGCTTCACTGCAGCCCGTCCTCCGAACAGAGACCCAAAAGTGATTCCAAGCACCCGACAACCCCCCTGTTTATGAATGAAAAACGGTTTACACACGACTCACAACTGACGACGTCCGAACACTTCCGGAACAAGTGCCTCGCTCACGTCCTGTGTTCGAACCACAATTCTATAAATACTTCACCCACTTACTTCAAATACAAATAATCGTCAACAGAACCTAAGTACCTAACCTAACCTATGCCTAACTATACATTTAATTCTTATGTATAATATTAACTTATATATGAGAACAAACCAACTTTTAATACACAATATGTTAAAGTTGATGAATGCGTCCGGGGAGGACGGCCGCTGCTTTAAACAGCCTAGTGTGAGGGCGGGTTGGAGGACGGACTGTTTCAACATAAGGCAATATTTCATATTTAGTGTTAAATCTTATAACAAATGGATTTTGATCAGAAATATGGATAAAGGTGGCTTCCACAGCTTCTTGTTCAAATTCATTCCAATTGTGACCAAGTTCATGCCAACTCCTGGAGTATGTCCAGGTGTTTCGCAATGTTTACACTCACCATGCCAACTCCTGGAGTATGTCCAGGTGTTCCGCAATGTTTACACTCATCACAAGGTTGCGCCATCTCCAAACTCTGACACAACTCTGAGTGACCTTTGTGAAGGTCATGTGCATGAATTAGGGCCGAGTTGTTGGTGACGCCACTTATCATACTCCTCAAGCTGCTCACCATCCTTGAGTGTGACCCTCCACTGTGGACAGGAAGGCTGGACTTATCTACACTATTAGAGAATGTCTTGTTTCTCAGTTTTTACAGTGATGGGGGCCAGATGCTTGGGGCTCGCCTCACCAAAATTGACAGAGGGAATGGCTGGCGTATGGGATCAACTTTGGTTGGTCGAGGTCGCAAAAATTCAAAAAGGAGCAGAGTGTTAGTGCCACATTCTGACCCCACAACGAATTTTTGGCACTGCCAAACCCCCCAACCCCCCAACCCCCACCCCATCTCCCCCCCCACCTCCCCCCCCACCCCCCACCCCACCTCCCCCCCCCCACCTCCCCCCCCCCACCTCCCCCCCCACCCCACCCCCCCACCCTGGCTACCCGGCTATCCGGCTACCCGGCTATCCAGCTAGCCGGCTACACAGGTAAATATTAAAAAAAAAAACATGGGATGAAGGGAGATGGGGGAAAGAAGTGGGGTGAGGGAGAAACAGACTGTCCCAGGCAGCGCCCAGTACCCCTCCTAGTGTGTGTGTGTGTGTGTGTGTGTGTGTGTGTGTGTGTGTGTGTGTGTGTGTGTGTGTGTGTGTGTGTGTGTGTGTGTGTGTACATACACACATACAGAGTCACCCCCATTGCCTCAAAATTATTTTCAGGCTATGGGGGTGACTTGAACAGGCGATCTGGTGATTCTCAGACACCTGCCTCCACAATCTCACAGTAAATTCAAAGGTTTCGGGTTGGTGGGCTTTCGTCCTATCGTGGGCTAGTAGGTTAAGGCTGTCTTTGTCCACCGTGTGTTTTCCCTTATTTTCTTGTATATTATTGTTGAGCTGGTAGTGGTGGTAGTGGTGTGGGTAGTGGTGGTAGTGGTGTGGGTAGTGGTGGTAGCTTTGGTTGTGGTGGGGGTGGCGCTGGTATTGGTGGTAGCTTTGGTTGTAGTGGGGGTGGCGCTGGTATTGGTGGGGGTGAAGCTGGTATTGGTGGGGGTGGCGCTGGTATTGGTGGGGGTGAAGCTGGTATTGGTGGGGGTGACGCTGGTATTGGTGGGGGTGACGCTGGTATTGGTGGGGGTGACGCTGGTATTGGTGGGGGTGAAGCTGGTATTGGTGGGGGTGGCGCTGGTATTGGTGGGGGTGAAGCTGGTATTGGTGGGGGTGGCGCTGGTATTGGTGGGGGTGACGCTGGTATTGGTGGGGGTGACGCTGGTATTGGTGGGGGTGAAGCTGGTATTGGTGGGGGTGACGCTGGTATTGGTGGGGGTGGCGCTGGTATTGGTGGGGGTGACGCTGGTATTGGTGGGGGTGAAGCTGGTATTGGTGGGGGTGAAGCTGGTATTGGTGGGGGTGAAGCTGGTATTGGTGGGGGTGACGCTGGTATTGGTGGGGGTGAAGCTGGTATTGGTGGGGGTGGCGCTGGTATTGGTGGGGGTGAAGCTGGTATTGGTGGGGGTGGCTTTGGTAGTGAGGTGGGTGACGCGGAAAGTAGTGGGGGGGGGGGGGTGGAGTTGGGAATTGTGGAGTTACTGGTGTTAATGAAGCTGTTGGTGGTAATGGTAGTGGTGGAGTTAGTGATGGTATTAGTGGTGATGGCAGGGATGGTGGTGCAGGTCGAGGAGGATTGTAGCCTCCTGGGGTGATGGGTGCAGGTCGAGGATGATTGTAGCCTCCTGGGTGATGGTGCAGGTCGAGGATGATTGTAGCCTCCCGGGTGATGGGTGCAGGTCGAGGATGATTGTAGCCTCCTGGGTGATTGGTGCAGGTCGAGGATGATTGTAGTCTCCCGGGTGATGGTGCAGGTCGAGGATGATTGTAGCCTCCTGGGTGATGGTGCAGGTCGAGGATGATTGTAGTCTCCCGGGTGATGGTGCAGGTCGAGGATGATTGTAGCCTCCTGGGTGATTGGTGCAGGTCGAGGATGATTGTAGTCTCCCGGGTGATGGTGCAGGTCGAGGATGATTGTAGCCTCCTGGGTGATGGTGCAGGTCGAGGATGATTGTAGTCTCCCGGGTGATGGTGCAGGTCGAGGATGATTGTAGCCTCCTGGGTGATTGGTGCAGGTCGAGGATGATTGTAGTCTCCCGGGTGATTGTGCAGGTCGAGGATGATTGTAGCCTCCTGGGTGATGGTGCAGGTCGAGGATGATTGTAGTCTCCCGGGTGATGGTGCAGGTCGAGGATGATTGTAGCCTCCTGGGTGATTGGTGCAGGTCGAGGATGATTGTAGTCTCCCGGGTGATGGTGCAGGTCGAGGATGATTGTAGCCTCCTGGGTGATGGTGCAGGTCGAGGATGATTGTAGTCTCCCGGGTGATTGTGCAGGTCGAGGATGATTGTAGTCTCCCGGGTGATGGTGCAGGTCAAGGATGATTATATGCAAGATTTATCATCTATTGAAGTGTTAGTTTGTTTTGGTCATCAGTGTGGGAGTGCACCTGGAGCTGCCGTAAGGTACAGACGTGTCGTCCGGCCTCTGGTAGTTTGGGGTGTTTGCCGTTTTTCGTCGCCAGGGGGTGTGGGTGTCCCCACCCTCCCTGCAGTTGCTGCTTGGCTGGTGTTGACATCGCATGCTTGCGATGGGGGTCCCTCTCCCTCCTGTGTTGAGAGTAAACTCCGTGGGACTGGAGTTTACGGGCCGTGTTGGCTATCTTTTAGTTGAGCTTGTCATGTGTGACATGCTTCGTGTCCCGGTCGACGATGTCTACGGGATTGAGCTGGTAACTGCTCACCGGGTTATTATCAAGTTGGCGGGGGAGGAGGTGTATCGTGCTTTCCTCCGCCGTTACGAGGGGCGTTCCTTGTCGCTGCCGGATGGTGCCGGCTCTGTGACCATTACAGACCGTAGTTGTGCCCTGACCTACGTGAGTGTGCACGGGGCGCCCTTGGAGTTTCCCGAACAACTACTCCGGCGTTACTTCCAGCAGTTTGGCGCAGTCGTCAGTGTGCGGGTGCACACGCTATCCTCAGGGAGGTATAAGGGTATGCGGACAAACATTCGTACTCTTGGGATGTGCCTGAGGTCTGACATTGTAACGGGGGGTGGGGGAAATAACTCTATCTTGTCCATTATTCCAACCCTCCAGTTAACTAACGAGGCCGGGGGAAACAGCTCTCTCTAGTCCGTTATCCCGTCCCCAGCTAGCTAACTATTCTAGAGCACCTCCAGAGTTCCTAAGGCAACCTCTCTCGTTCAACATCTTGTAACCTAGGTATTTGACTACCTAGGTGCTAAGACTACAAGGCGCCGTAACTTGATCAGCTACCCGAAACTCTAGAGAGAACTCTAGAACACATTTTACTGCCACAAACGTCTAAGAGAAACGAAAGGAAAGAAATGAAATAATGAAGTAATTAGTGAGGGTGTGGGGTGAGAGAGGTGGGAGGAGCGAGGAGGGTCATTAGTTGAAAGGGAAAGTTCGGAGAGGGGTGGAGGGAGAGGAATAGATAGGTAGAAGAGTAGATAGTATTAGTAGAAGAGTAGATAGTAGAAGACGAAATGCTGCCACCATCCATTCAAGACCATTACATACAAGACAAGGAATGGAACTTGTTTGTATCACAATATTCTCAAAAGGTCATTATTAGTATGTCCCATCTTTATCATGTACTCATTAAATCATGAAACCACAGAGGCTTTCTCATCTCAACTCAAAAACTCTAGGGAACAAAGTTAAAGACCATTTAAATAATAAATTCAATTATATTTCACATGATAATTATCATACTTTAAGCAATTAAATTAAAATGTTAAAGATTAATATTCAAAGTGAGCCATCATCCAAGAATTTGAGAACCCTACAACTTGACTGCCCCTGCTTCTCACACAACATTGGTAAACACGACCAAGTCACCTTAATGCTCAACTCACCAAGTGTCTGCCTATAGCTGGATTGAGAGAGGGGGGGGGGGTCTGTAGTTGACAGAGACTCTCCCGCCCTGCCGGCCGACAGCCTCCCTGCTAGGCCGTCTTCTCTCCTCTGCTGGCTGCTGTTCTTCTCTATGCCAATGCTCTGCTCTCCGAGTATATATTGGGGAACCTAGTAACTAACTCCGCCCACAAGTAGATAGCCTCAGGCACTCTACCAAGCCACTCCTTAAACGTCAGCATGATTGAAGGCTACCAGGCTCCAATTATAAGATTAGCAGAAGCAAGGTGGAATTCGCATGATCTGACCTCAGGTCACTTGAGGTCATTAACGCTTAGAGGTGTGAGACTCAGGCCGGCCAAACTGGCGCCTTCTCAAATCCCTGTCTGTGACTCCTGAATCTCTATGTATTAAATAAAACTAAACCAAACACTTTTACAGTGTTACAACATCCCTTCTTCGGTCCGGCTTCTGGGGTACTACGTCTGGGTTTACTATGCCCGGCAACCCCGTACCTGCTTTCGGTGTGGCCTGTTGGGGCATCAGGCTGCCGGGTGCTCCGAGGCTGCTGTCGCTCCTGTGAACCTGTTCCAGGAGGATGATTTCCCGCCGCTCCCTGTTGGGGTGGATTCCGTGGGCGAGGATATTGACGTCCCGTTGGCTGCTGTGGCTCCCCCTGCGTCGCCCAGCAGTCCTCCTGATGGTGCGGCTCCTCCTCCGGGTGTTCCGGTGCCGTCGGCTGATCTTCCTGCCCCTGTCGCTGTCACAGCTGCTCCCGGGGGTCTTCCAGATGGTCTCTGCGTGTCGTCGACGTCTTCGTCTTCCTCGTCTCCTGCTGCTGCATCTGGCCCTGCGCTTTCGCCGGGTGTTTCCGATGAGCTGGGTGCTGGGGGGCTGCGGAGTGTCCTGTTGTGTGCGGCTCAGTTCCCCCTGCGGTTGAGGCTGCTGCCGTCATGCGACGGGCATCGGTTCACATGGCTTGTGAAGCCCGTGGTTCTGGGTCAGCCTCTGGCTCTGAGGATGTGCGGCCGGAGCCCAAACGGTCCCGGCAATCTTCTACTGCTTGGGCTGACGTGGGGGATTTCGACGCCGGTGGGTCTTCAGGCGATGATGTGGTGGATCGCGACGCACCTGGATCCAAGTCGATGGTGGTTGCTGACGTCCATGTGCCTGCTGATGACGACGATTGTGCATATGATTCACCTCGTGTTCTTTCTTCTGCAGAAGGTTCTCCGCAGTGGGGGGTGGTCGCTCCAACGGACGTAGGTGGTGTGGGTGCTGGTGCGGGCCGCGACCTTGTGTTGTTGCTGAAGAAGGATGCTCGGCGTGGGGGGCCCCTGCAGGTGACACGTCCGGTGGTTGCCGCGGAGCCCTGTGGACCTGCCAAGGAGGCTGCGAGTGCGCTGCCTGGCCCCGTGGGGGAAAGCCCCTACCAATAGTCTTGGCCTCCGGCGTAGCGTATGACAGGAAGAATAACCCTTTGTCGTTTTACTTTGTTGACCGCGTGCAGCCTGTTCCGTGGTGCCCCTCGACCGTCTGGGTTCCGCAGGCTCGGTGTTTTGTTGAGGGTGTGCCGGACTTGATGCCTGATCCTCGTACGGCCCATGCTCGCCCTGTTCCGGACATCATCATGTTGCTTTGGGAGGCGTATTGTATTCGTTTCCCGGCGGCGGAGTGGCCGGAGAAGTATGAACAATCTGAGTAGTTTGTGTGATTGCTGTGTGTCTAGTGTATGCATGGGACCTGTGGTATGTTCTGCTATGCGTTTTATCTCGTGTGCGCCCTTCAGGCCGGTGTTATTTTTAGTTTTCTCAATGTCCCTCTTTATTGTGTTCCTTACATGTTTTAACATACTTTGTGTGTAGCTGTACCATTTACTGCTCCTCTTATACTTGCATGCTTGCATGTAAAAATAAAAAAAAATCTCCCAGTAAATTCATGTTTCGGGTTGGTGGGCTTTCGTCCTATCGTGGGCTAGTAGGTTAAGGCTGTCTTTGTCTACCGTGTGTTTTCCCTTATTTTCTTGTATATTATTGTGGAGCTGGTAGTGGTGTGGGTAGCGCTGGTAGTGGTGGTAGCTTTGGTTGTGGTGGGGGTGACGATGGTATTGGTGGGGGTGAAGCTGGTATTGATAGGGGTGACGCTGGTATTGGTGGGGGTGACGCTGGTATTGGTGGGGGTGGCTTTGGTAGTGAGGTGGGTGACGCGGAAAATAGTGGGGGTGGGGTGGGAATTGTGGAGTTACTGGTGTTAATGAAACTATTGGTGGTAATGGTAGTGGTGGAGTTAGTGATGGTATTAGTGGTGATGGCAGGGATGGTGGTGCAGGTCGAGGATGATTAATTGTAGCTTCCTGGATGATGGTGCAGGTCGAGGATGATTAATTGTAGCTTCCTGGATGATGGTGTAGGTCGAGGATGATTGTAGCCTGCTGGGTGATGGTGCAGGTCGTGGATGATTGTATCCTCCTGGGTGATGGTGCAGGTCGAGGATGATTGTAGCCTCCTGGGTGGTGATGCAGGTCGAGGATGATTGTAGCCTCCCGGGTGATGGTGCAGGTCGAGGATGATTATATGCAAGATTTATTATCTATTGAAGTGTTAGTTTGTTTTGGTCATCAGTCTGTTGCCAAAATGTGTTCGTTATCTTTGCATATGATGGGCGATAAGATGACAAAATTGTTGTGTTCATGGAAAGGAAACATCCATTTTACTGTCCCATATCGCACCAATTTGGTAGTTTGTTTATTGAACGAGAGGAGTCACCGATAAGCCAAACTGGGGAGACAGCAGTTCGGGAATTTTGTAGAATACATTTAGAACAGCCACATTTCTTCCGTACTGGAACGCCAGAGTGAACAGGTTTACTGGGTTCACCCCCAAGAGCTTACAATCACCGTTAGCATCACAACTCGGTGAAGAGGAGCCTTGAGGCTGCCAACTCACACGTCGCTGTGAAACTGTTAAGTCACAGGACCAAGAATTATCCAACGCCTCCAGGTAATGAATTCGTTCCATCACTTCTCTACTACTGCGAATATTATAATATTTGTTTTATTTTTATTACGGCATTGTTCTTGATCGTGTTGAAGCCCGTGTGATTTTGTCCGTGTGTGAGTAGTTTATAAATGACGTTTACGTGAGTGAAACTTATTTCGGACCGAGTAAACCACGATGCGAGGTAAAGATTCAAAATGAATTTTAAGTAATGCAACCCTTTCTCGACTCAAGTCCATTACCCCACAGACGCATTCATAAATTTTCACATGCTGTTCATTCAAAACGGGAATATTCTCAAGTATAAATTAATATTATAATATATTGGCATATTGTGTATATATAGGCATAGGATAGGTTAGGTTAGGTGTTTAGGTTCTGTTGGCGATTATTTGTATTTGTAGTACGTGGGTGAAGCATTTATAGCGTTGTGATTCGAACAAAATTCGTCAGTGAAGCACTTGTTCCGGATATGTTCGAACGTCAGCAGTTGTGAGTCGTGTGTAAACCGTTTTTCATTCATAAACAGGGGGTTTGGCGGCTGCATGGAATCACTTTTGGATCTTTGTTAGGAGGACGGGCTGTAAGTAATGCAACCCTTTCTCGCATATGAAGATCCAAGATCTTTAATCCAGCGGCCAAACCCCCTGTTTATGAATGAAAAGCGGTTTTCACACGACTGACGATGATGTCCGAACACTTCCGGAACAAGTGGTTCGCTCACGTCTTCTGTTCGAACTACAATTCTATAAATGCTTCACCCACGGACTTATAAATACAAATAATTACCAACAGAACCTAAACGCCTAACCTAACCTACGCCAAACTATACATACAATTTTTATGTATAAGAATATTAATTTATACATGAGAACAAACCCATTTTTAATACACAGTACGTTAAAATTGATGAATGCTTCTGGGGAGGACGGCCGCTGCTTTAAACAGCCTAGTGTGAGAACGGGTTGAATATTGAGTGAGTGTATTTTGTTTATAAATATTGGGGCTGGTGCTGAATGAAGGGGCATTTATGCATTGTTTTGAGGACGAGTTGACGGGTGGTTGTGTTTGAACTGGAGATGAGAGCGACCAATCCAAAACGATGCCAAAATATAGGTTTTGAGTTCGGATTAAGATTCAAATTACTCCTGAGAGTTTTGTTTACTGATCGTATTGTCTGTCCATAGATCCATTCGTGATCGGGGTGGGCGCTGAAATGAAATACGGATGTATATTGCAGCCCGTCCTCCAAACAAAGATCCAAAAGTGATTCCATGCACCCGCCAAACCTCCTGTTTATGAATGAAAAGCGGTTTACACACGACTCACAACTGCTGACGTTCGAACATATCCGGAACAAGTGCTTCACTGACGAATTTTGTTTGAATCACTTCGCTATAAATGCTTCACCCACGTACTACAAATACAAATAATCGCCAACAGAACCTAAACACCTAACCTAACCTAACCTATGCCTATATATACACAATATGCTAATATATTATAATATTAATTTATACTAGAGAAAATTCCCGTTTTGAATGAACAGCATGTTAAAATTTATGAATGCGTCTGTGGGGTCGACCGCTGGATGTAATGGACTTGAGTCGAGGACGGGTTGTATATTGCGCATGTTGGTGTTTCATGTTTGTGTTTCATGTTTATGTATCCCATTGCAACATTTGTGCCCTTGCTGCTCTCTCTCATTTGTCAAGTTCTCGAGATAGCAAGTCTTTAAACAATTGGATCAGTAGTTAGAATATATATTATGATAATTGTAGGTAATTTATTTACTGATAAGTAGCGTCTCAGTTGACATTAAATGTATGAAGTGAAGTTCAGCTTCTCTTGGCATTTATTTACGTGTTCCCATCATGGGTTGGGTAAGTTTCGAACGGCTATAGTGAACGAAGCATTCTTCGACTTAAGCTCGAATGTAAACAATTGTCTGTCGTATATAATTATTATACATGTTCTTATACATATTTGTGTTTCAGAAACATGTAATTGGTAACGAGTGGATATGATAACACAAGGAACGTGAGTATACAGCGAGAGTACATAGAAAAACACATATGGGCTCCTGAATCCTTCGTTGCTCCTCCTGGCTGCTTCTGCACCTTAGAGACTGTGTTGATTTGAATTGCGTGCGGTGTTGCGTGCGGTGTTGCGATCAGTGTTGTGTGTGGTGTTGCGTGCTGGGAGTGCGCTACCAGTCTTCTACGAGTGTACTATATGTGTGCTACTCTGCGAGTTCTACGAGTATACTAGTACATTAAGCGTACTATTAAGTAAGTGAACTAAAAGTTTACTGATGGTGAACTACTAGTGAACATGATAGTACAACGGTGTATTGCAGGTTTAGTACTCGTGAACTAGTAATGTTCTCCCGGTGAACTGCGAGTGAACTAGTAATGTTCTCCCGGTGAACTGCGAGTGAACTAGTAGTGTTCTCCCGGTGAACTACGAGTGAACTAGTAATGTTCTCCCGGTGAACTGCGAGTGAACAAGTAATGTTCTCCCGGTGAACTGCGAGTGAACTAGTAATGTTCTCCCGGTGAACTGCGAGTGAACTAGTAATGTTCTCCCGGTGAACTGCGAGTGAACTAGTTTTGTTCTCCCGGTGAACTACGAGTGAACTAGTAATGTTGTCCCGGTGAACTAGTAGTGTTCTCCCGGTGAACTGCGAGTGAACTAGTAATGTTCTCCCGGTGAACTGCGAGTGAACTAGTTTTGTTCTCCCGGTGAACTACGAGTGAACTAGTAATGTTCTCCCGGTGAACTAGTAGTGTTCTCCCGGTGAACTGCGAGTGAACTAGTAATGTTCTCCCGGTGAACTGCGAGTGAACTAGTAGTGTTCTCCCGGTGAACTACGAGTGAACTAGTAGTGTTCTCCCGGTAAACTGCGAGTGAACTAGCAGTGTTCTCCCGGTAAACTGTGAGTGAACAAGGAGTGTTCAACGAGTGTTCTGCAAGAGAAGATGACACACCACACCACCTGGAACCCCTCTACTCTCCGCGTCTTGGGTAAGTACACAGCTCTCTTGTTCTGGCCACACACCTGCCTCCACACATGCCTCTATACACACATGCCTCTATACACACATGCCTCTATACACACATGCCTCTATACACACATGCCTCTATACACACATGCCTCTATACACACATGCCTCTATACACACATGCCTCTATACACACATGCCTCCACACATGCCTCCATACATGCCTCTATACACATGCCTCTATACACATGCCTCTATACACATGCCTCCACACACATGCCTCCACACACACAGGCATTAGGAAGTGATGTGGTGGAGGCTGACTCCATACACAGCTTCAAGTGTAGATATGATAGAGCCCAATAGGCTCAGGAACCTTTATATTAGCTGACTGACAGTTGAGAGGCGGGACCAAAGAGCCAGAGCTCAGCCCCCGCAAGCTCAAATAGGCGAGTACATGCCTCCAAACCTGCCTCCACACACATGCCTCCAAACCTGCCTCCACACACATGCCTCCAAACCTGCCTCCACACACATGCCTCCAAACCTGCCTCCACACACATGCCTCCAAACCTGCCTCCACACACATGCCTCCAAACCTGCCTCCACACACATGCCTCCATACATGCATCCACACACATGCCTCCATACATGCATCCACACACACATGCCTCCAAACCTGCCTCCACACACATGCCTCCAAACCTGCCTCCACACACATGCCTCCAAACCTGCCTCCACACACATGCCTCCAAACCTGCCTCCACACACATGCATCCACACACATGCCTCCATACATGCACCCACACACATGCCTCCATACATGCATCCACACACACATGCCTCGAAACATGCATCCACACACATGCCTCCAAACATGCCTCCACACACACATGCCTCCAAACATGCCTCTCCAGTCATAAGTTTCCAGTTTCCTTACAAGGAGGATAAAATGAAACATATTTGTGTTTAAATGAGAAACGTTATGTGTAAAATATATTAGTTTGGTCTATAATGATTGATGTTGAGGTATAATTGATGTTTTGTACTATAATGAGTGATGTTATATGTGTTATAATGCAGGCCAGCCTCCTGTTTTGGTAGTACTTAAAGTAGCGATGAGGACCATAGTATATATACCGACTTACAACGAATTTAGAAAGTAGAAATCGGCACTATTAAGTTGGACAAACTGTAAAACTATTTTCTACTAATGTTGCAAAGACAAAGTAAACAAACCTAACCTTCCTAGGCCTAACACATGCCGTCTGAGGCCAAATATAGTACATATGTGTGCTGTACTAAGCCTAGGAATATATATTTTTTTTAGCTACTTTTTTTCGTCTGTAAAGTGAATAGTACAAAGTTCTACTATCTACTTGCTTAGAACGGCAATCTTTGTACTGTGGTGCACCTAGTTACAAAATCTATCACCTAAACAGGAGAATGGGTTGTATAATGAGTGTATTTACTCCCGTGTTCCTGAAGATATCCTCATAATACACCGCAGTTACTGATC
This sequence comes from Procambarus clarkii, assembly GCF_040958095.1. NCBI lineage: Eukaryota > Metazoa > Arthropoda > Malacostraca > Decapoda > Cambaridae > Procambarus > Procambarus clarkii. The sequence goes on along the minus strand of NC_091172.1, from coordinate 11,708,070 downwards.
TCGTCCCTTAATATGACTTATGATCCAGAAGGATGGGGATTTATGACTAATGATCCAGAAGGATGGGAATTTATGACTTATGATCCAGAAGGATGGGGATTTATGACTAATGATCCAGTAGGATGGGGGTTTATGACTAATGATCTAGTAGGATGGGGATTTATGACTTATGATCCAGCAGGATGGGGATTTACGATTTACGATCCAGCGAGATGGGAGTTTATTGTGGGGAAAACTGACTTGAGGGATTTTATTCATTTAATACAATTAGTTAATTTATGGAAAGATTTCTAATATCTAATTAATTTATTTTTCAATTTAATTATTTCAGTAGCGGACTGTATGATATGGTAGTAGGCTGTCTGTTTGATTTTCATGCAAGTAGCTTTCTTTAAAAGGTAGTGGTGGGGGGGGGGGGTATTAGTGATATAGTCTATCGAAATTATCGACTGATAGGAAATTTAATACTTATTGTTATTATTATTTTAATTTATAATTAAATTTAGTCAATAGACTAAATTTAATTACAATTTTGCCTAATCTGAGGAATTCAATTAAGTCTTATTAAAGTGAGAATAATGCTGGTATTCACTGTCACGCAGGACAGAGGGTCATACACAAGACAATAGCTCGAAACTGTAGGCTGAAGCACATATATATATATATATATATATATATATATATATATATATATATATATATATATATATATATATATATATATATATATATATATATATAATCTCCCAGTTACAGTCAATATTTTAATGTACTGATATGTAACAACATTCTCATGTGCACTGCCACACAAGGGCAGGGATGGATTCATAAGAAATACAGCTTAAAAATCTATATACAAAAAATGTTAATGTTCGTTTGTTCAAAATCGCTAATCTCCGAAAGTTCTTTACCGATTGCTTTGAAAATTTTCACAAATTATTTCATTCGCGTCCGAGCGTGTTTTTATATACATAATATATAGATGTCACTTTTGTGATGGGGGGAAAAAACATATTTTTTATTTACTTGTGTTTTTAATGTGTTTTCATGTGAGGAAAATCTTCGAAACCTCTTTACCGATTGCTTTGAAATTTTGACACAACTTTGCATTCGAATAGGCGCGTGTTTTTATATATCTACTATATACATGCCTCACCTGTGTCCGGAAAAAACTTGTTTTTTTTTTTTGGGGGGGGGGGGGAACAGCACCATTTGTTGGACGTACACCTTAAATTTTGCTACACAAATTATTCAGTCACATGTATAATAATAATAATAATCTGAAATGAAAGGATGAGAGCAGTGCTTACCCTTGGGTTAGCTGTTTGCATGCGACATAACAGTTAACAGTATATTACACCGTAAATAAGAGCTCATGACATATTGTGAATATTGTATGTATATAATGCCTTCCTTGGATACGATGGTGTCGATTTGTGCTGACCAACTCCGCGAGAATGATTAGTAACTGTGCAAACATTCGTGAGGTCAACACGACTCGTTTTCCATTCCGGGTTTCAACCCGTTCTCGCACTTGCTTATAGTCAATATTCACTTATTTAATAAGTGCATATGTGACATACTAATTGATTGTGAATATATTAGTTTACCTTGAAAAGCTTCATAGAAAACACCGACCTCACCTAACCTTCTTAGTATGTTAAGATAAGCATCTTATTGCTTCTTAATTACAATTATTACTTAGCCTATACCGTTGATAGGTTAAGTAATAATTGTAAATAAGAAGCAATAAGATGCTTATCTTAACATACTAAGAAGGTTAGGTGAGGTCGGTGTTTTCTACAAAGCTTTTCAAGGTAAACTAAAATTCACAATCAATTAGTATGTCACATATGCACTTATTGAATAAGTCAATATTGACTGTAAGCAAGTGCGAGAACGGGTTGCGGGTTTAAAGAATGGCTGCTCCCTCTCCCTCCCGCATAAGGCGTTACCTCCTAATACATTTTATCAAGGAGTGGAAAAAGGGGTTCATATTTAATTTATTTTAGTACTGATAATTAAGTTCGTTCCTGGGAAATGTTATTATGATGTTTGCAGTCCAGAAACTGATGTTTTAAGAATAATTCACAATATTATTAGCTGGCGAGTTTAATTTGCTGATGTGGCAATATATCCTCATTTTTCAGAGGAAAATTCTTCTAAAATCTCGTTTTCTTTGAATAACTAAGAAAATTTGGTTAATTGTTGTTAATTAGTTAGTACAAAAACAACAGGAATATTGTCTGTTTATTGTATTAAAGATTAGTAAATGAAGTCGGTTTTTTCCCCCACATTTATGACTTACGATTCAGCAAAATGGGGATTTATGACTTACGATCCAGCGAAATGGGGATGAATATTCCGGACTTAAGATCCAGCGAGATGGGGATTTGTGACTTACGATCCAGCGAAATAGGGATTTATTACTTACGATCCAGCGAGATGGGGATTTATGACTTACGATCTAGCGAGATTTGGATTCATTATCATTGTTAATTTATTCCCTTTTATGACTGTTCTTAGTCAAAGAATCTGTAGACTCTACCAGTAACACTCCACCGATTTCGTAGCGTGGTCAATTAGGGGATCCAATCATTCTACTAATTGGATCAATGGAACAAATGCCGGCCCGCCTCTATTAGGCACCTACCCCACGGCAATCACAGTGCAAAGTTGTGTGCTGCTTGCCCCAAGCGTCTGACCTTTAGCCTCATACTGATACAGTTCGTTTTTACATATTTAGATATATATATGTGTGTATTTATTCAAATGCATAAATTGCTGTGAACAAATATAGCAATTGTGTACATGGCAAAAATGTGCTCATGAAAACTTGTGTGTACATCACAGTACTTACAACAATTAACGTCATTGTACATTACAACAATTAAACGAACCTGTACATGTGCATTATTGTAGGAAGTGTGAGAATGATACAACAATTAGAATGTTGACATGTGATTATAAGAAACATTCATTTCAGCTTTCAGTCTGTGTTTCGTGCCAGCAAGTGTAGCTGTGTAGTACACCTGAAATTCTGCATTCAGGAAGTGTCTTTGTGTGTGTGTGTGTGTGTGTGTGTGTGTGTGTGTGTGTGTGTGTGTGTGTGTGCAGTTTCAAGCAGTATCCCCTCGTACAGGGCCTCGTAGCCTGGTGGATAGCGCGCAGGACTCGTAATTCTGTGGCCCGGGTTCGATTCCCGCACGAGGCAGAAGCAAATGGGCAAAGTTTCTTTCACCCTGAATGCCCCTGTTACCTAGCAGTAAATAGGTACCTGGGAGTTAGTCAGCTTTCACGGGCTGCTTCCTGGGGGTGGAGGCCTGGTCTAGGACCGGGCCGCGGGGACACTAAAAGCCCCGAAATCAACTCAAGATAACTCAAGAATCCCCTCCCATAACACCAGTGATTAAACACTCAGGGAGCGTACAGTACTAATGATCCTAAATGTAGCCAGCCAAGGGGTTCTGTTAAGCAGCTCTAAACTGCCTTGAGCAGCTCAACACTAAACATCTGGCCCCAAAGTGTGGCTGCTTAGCCTTATTACACTACAAGCAAACACTTCCTCTAATTGCTTGACACCTGATTTTGTTTCCCAATTTACAGGCGACACACATTACCAATTGTACTGTAGTCTAACTTGACCCTATTTTCATATGTACTCAAAAGTACTTTTTATGACATATGACTTCCTTATCTGTTATGCAAGCATTATTCAACATGCCAATTCTGGAGGTTATAACTTTTCTAAACGGTGTTATCAGTGTTATACGAGGATAGCCAAATCTAACAGAGGAGTTGAGCCATATATCACACAGAACAGTTCTGGGAGCAGTTTGTTCTTTTATTCGGCCAAAACCACAGCAGAGGCGGGATGTAGGGACTCTCAGACAAAGATGTGATAGAGGAATTATAGTCATAAGAATTACAAGCCTTCCTAATGAAAAGATATTCATCAAGGTTTATTTACAATCTCTCGAATGATGAATAGTAAGAAGGAACATTCTTGAAGAACACTAACGCATTAATGGTTATAACTATCTTGTCAAATATATCGACACAGAATAGATTACGAAACAATGGAAATAAATTCAGAAAAGTCCTTGGTAAATAATGTTTTGCGGTTACAGTCGTGTATTATTGTAACAAATTATCGGATAACATAAAAAATCGCTGGATTGAATCAAGCGTAGGGTAGACATATATGAACGAGTTTGTGTAGATATAAATATGCTCGTATGCTCGGCAGCATACAAGCCTCTAGGCCTTCATATTCATAAATTCATAAATTCCGATATTCATACATTTCTCTCTTACCTCTCTCCCTCTCTCGCAAACTACAACTTGACTGCACTAGAAATGGAATTGCTGTGTCTAATGTACCTGCAAGTGAAAAGCTATTTATTATCCTACGTCTGATGCTTGACCCATAGTGACTCATTTATTTTAATGCTAATGAACTGGTTTTCATTGGGAATCAACTTTATTTAGTGTTAAGTTATTACACTCATACTAGTCGCAGATGAAGCCCAGTGGGAGCTATGGCCTGGATGGTGATTATTCCCTTCTGGGGCCGGATTTACGAAAGCAGTTACGCAAATACTTACGAACGTGTACATCTTTCCTCAATCTTTGACGGCTTTGTTTACATTATTAAGCAATATACAAGCATGAAAACTTGCCAATCAACTGTTGATATTGTTATAAACAGCCTCCTGGTGCTTCGGGGCTCATTAACTGTTTAATAATTGGAAACAAAGCCGCCAAAGATTGAGAAAAGATGTACAGGTTCGTAAGTGCATGCGTAAGTGCTTTCGTGAATCTGGCCCCTGGTCTCCAAGATGACGGAGTGTAAGCCAGTTAAACACATCTCACAACGTCAGACCAAATCTCTAAAATGAACTTTTGGAGAGTCAATTTTTCATCTTCATTCTCTAAACAGAGAAAAGATTTGGCTAGAGAAAGAGAGAAAAGAGAAAGGCTAGACTCAATGATCTCGCCTTTCTGTTATATACACTAACGTGTCTGTAAGAAAGACTGCTATATATATATATATGTATGTATATATTTACATCCCTCCTTTCTCGGCGAAAGAATGCTGCCACGGAAACTAGTGAGTTACTAAGCACTCAACTACAGAAAATGATTAAGGTGCTTTTACTAGCTCAAGTTATAATTACATTTCGTTACATAAGCGGTGCTGTATACGGTCAAACATGCGTCTATGTTCAGTATATCATCAAGTGTTCCAGTTCTAGTATTTACCAAGTTCGGCAAATATCAACCCAAGTGGGTCGAACGTGTGTTAATATGGGGACATTCTACAATATAATATTGAAGATAATGCATATTTTCTCTTTCACAAAGTTGACACTTGGTGTATTTGCGCACTTTCACAAAGATGACACATGGTGTATTTGCGCACTTTCACAAAGCTGACACATGGTGTATTTGCGCACTTTCACAAAGCTGACACATGGTGTATTTGCACACTTTCACAAAGTTAACACATGGTGTATTTGCTCACTTTCACAAAGATGACACATGGTGTATTTGCGCACTTTCACAAAGCTGACACATGGTGTATTTGCGCACTTTCAGAAAGCTAACACATGGTGTATTTGCGCACTTTCACAAAGCTAACACATGGTGTATTTGCGCACTTTCACAAAGCTAACACATGGTGTATTTGCGCACTTTCACAAAGCTAACACATGGTGTATTTGCGCACTTTCACAAAGCTAACACATGGTGTATTTGCGCACTTTCACAAAGATGACACTTGGTGTATTGGACACTTGGATTTTGAGAAACTGCCTGATACGCCTATATCCCAGGAGTATTCTGACCACTAAAGCATCGCATTGTCGAGTTCTTGTTCCTATATTTTCATACATATAAATGTATCATTGCCGTATTCGTCATAATGCTTAATCCTTCGGGTTTCAGGTTGTTGTGACTTTATTAAGTATGTAATATTTTCATCGGATATATAAGTTTTATTTATGCCATTGATAATAATGCAGCTGTATTAGTTTTCTACTCCTGGTCTGCTACAGCTGTCTGTGCAAGCATATCAACAGTATCATGCATTGATATGCCAATATGTGATGATATCCTAAGGGGGCATATCGATGTAAAATTAAAAGTGGATCAATTTGCCTATAAATTTTTTTATGAAATGGTTATAGAAAGGGCTGCAGCTGGTCCAAGTTTCATCATCACACCCTAAACAGAAAAGGAGAAAAAAAATAAACAACGAATTATGCAACGAATTTTCAAATAGTTTCAGGGAACACATGTGTCAACTAAAATCATTTCTATAACACTCAGATATTAAATTAAGCACATAATAAAGGATTCTAGTGATCAGTTTTATCAAAAAAGTGTTTAGTGCAATATAATTTTTCAAAGTTACCCTACTAAAAAAAATATGCAATATATGATATTTATAAATTTTTATAAAATCAACAAATAGACTTTGGACTAAAATGTCTACTAGAGTCTGTAGAAGCACAAACGCTACATATAAGGTGTAATTTGCATGTAAATTGATTAATAAATGAAAGCTCTGAAGTAATTTGAAGGTGTAAATTACTTTCCAGAGTAAAATAAAGATCCAAGTTCGGCCACCTGTAGCTGAGCTTGACTTCGACAGATTTCGTTCATAATTGGCACCCTTGCAGATAGGTATCCATTGAGCAAGGTGTGCAAGTTTCATGCAAATCCCGTGATAGCAAACGAGAAAAAAAAATTGGCCAAAAAAAAAGAAAAAAAAAGAAAAAGAAAAAAAAAAAAAAATAAATATAAATATATTGAACATACATATTACAATTATTACAAGAGTTTGTGCTTCTACAGCACATAGTAGACATTTTAGTTGACACATGTGTTCCCTGAGATTATTTGAGAATGTTGAAAATTCGTTGCATAATACGTTGTGTATTTTTTTTCTCCTTTTCTGTTTAGGGTGTGATGGTGAAACTTGGACCAGTTGCAGCCCTTTCTATAACCATTTCATAATAAATTTATAAGCAAATTGAACAATTTTAATTTATAACGATATTTTTGATATGCCCCCTAAGGAATTATATCTGAAATTTATTTTCTTTAGCAGCCGAAACCTGTTAGAGGTGAGTGAGTGGCTGCTATCAGGTCCGCGGATATGACGCGTCTTAGTGATAACACGTCTTAGTGATAACACGTCTTAGTGATAATACGTCTTAGTGATAAGACGTCTTACTACGATAGGACGGTTTACTGCGTCTTAGGATAAAACACATTATAAGCAAAGACGAATAGGATAAAAACTCTCATAAAACGGGGAGTGGGTGACATAATTGAATGAAAGGAACAGGAATACTTGAATATAAGGGATGGGTGGGAAAATGGATCAGGAAGAGGAAAGTGGTGTCGAGTGAAAGAGATGGGGGCGAGGAACACGTTGGAAAAAAGAGAAGGGATTCGGCTTGAAAGAAGGATGTAGAATAAAAGAGAAGGGGAGATAGCAAGCAAAGAAGAACAGAAGACCGATAAGGTAGTGAATGAGGTGTAAATACAAGGAATGGGCAAAGAGGGGAATAATATAGAGGGGAATAAAAGTGATATACAGAGGGATGGTAAAGAGGAAAGATAGATGCAGAGTAAGAAACGGATTAAAGAAGAAAGGGAGAAATGGATGGATGGAATAGTGGAGAGAGAGAGAGAGAGAGAGGGCGGAGAGGGCGACAGGTGACCCCCACCAACACTGTTTCCTCGCTCCATTACCCCGGCTCTCCTGTCTCGCCTGTCAGGTGGGACGGGGCGACTGCCAGCTCTTAGACAGGCACTGCCAGCGGCGGCGGGTGTCAAGGGAAAGCCGGTGTCAAGGGGTGAAGGGCGGGTGTTCAAGGTAGATGAAGGGCAGGTGTCGGCGGGTGTTGAAGGGGGAGCTGGTGTCAAGGGGTGAAGGGCGGGTGTTCAAGGTAGATGAAGGGCAGGTGTCGGCGGGTGTTGAAGGGGGAGCTGGTGTCAAGGGGTGAAGGGCGGGTGTTCAAGGTAGATGAAGGGCAGGTGTCGGCGGGTGTTGAAGGGGGAGCTGGTGTCAAGGGGTGAAGGGCGGGTGTTCAAGGTAGATGAAGGGCAGGTGTCGGCGGGTGTTGAAGGGGGAGCTGGTGTCAAGGGGGAGGCTTTTCTGTCTATCTAGATCCACTGTTTGAATGGGTAGACAGTAGAACTGCATGTCGCTTCGAATGACTGATGCTTTATTGTGCTTTAGATGATCTAGTTCTCTATTAGCATCAGTCAAATTATTAGTTAAAATATGTGAAATACATATAAAGGTAAATGTAAGTTCTCGTTCAATTGTGACCAACGTCCTGCAGTTGTATCTCACTGGACCTGTTCTCTCCACACTTTGAACTACAAACTACTAAACACAGCTTTCAGTCAAATATTTCGTAAAGCATTTGAGTTACATCCTCTACAGGTGCGCTTATATAAACAATTTGATGCTGTCGAGAACCTTAAAGTCAGGACAAATGTCGTCAGTGAACTTACTCATCCTGAAACCTTGTCGAATGTTGCCCAACCACTTAAGACAGTCGGGGTTTGAATAGCGAACTGTAAGAAGCGAGACCGTCGTTCTACCGTCTCGCCCAAGAGGTTGGGCTAGATTTGTAAAAAAATATATATAACTTTCGAGTGAGTGATATGCTAGAGGAGCTGTAAAGGACAGTCATCAGCTGTATCACGCTACAAAACTTAGCTACAGAATTAGCTGTATCACGCTACAAAACTTAGCTACAGAAATAGCTGTATCACGCTACAAAACTTAGCTACAGAAATAGCTGTATCACGCTACAAAACTTAGCTACAGAATTAGCTGTATCACGCTACAAAACTTAGCTACAGAATTAGCTGTATCACGCTACAAAACTTAGCTACAGATTAGCTGTATCACGCTACAAAACTTAGCTACAGAATTAGCTGTATCACGCTACAAAACTTAACTACAGAATTAGCTGTATCACGCTACAAAACTTAGCTACAGAATTAGCTGTATCACGCTACAAAACTTAGCTACAGAATTAGCTGTATCACGCTACAAAACTTAACTACAGAATTAGCTGTATCACGCTACAAAACTTAGCTACAGAATTAGCTGTATCACGCTACAAAACTTAGCTACAGAAATAGCTGTATCACGCTACAAAACTTAGCTACAGAAATAGCTGTATCACGCTACAAAAACTTAGCTACAGAATTAGCTGTATCACGCTACAAAACTTAGCTACAGAAATAACTGTATCACGCTACAAAACTTAGCTACAGAATTAGCTGTACCACGCTACAAAACTTAGCTACAGAAATAACTGTATCACGCTACAAAACTTAGCTACAGAACTAGCTGTACCACGCTACAAAACTTAGCTACAGAACTAGCTGTATCACGCTACAAAACTTAGCTACAGAACTAGCTGTATCACGCTACAAAACTTAGCTACAGAAACAGCTGTATCACGCTACAAAAACTTAGCTACAGAAACAGCTGTATCACGCTACAAAACTTAGCTACAGAAATAGCTGTATCACGCTACAAAACTTAGCTACAGAAATAGCTGTATCACGCTACAAAACTTAGCTACAGAAATAGCTGTATCACGCTACAAAACTTAGCTACAGAAATAGCTGTATCACGCTACAAAACTTAGCTACAGAAATAGCTGTATCCACGCTACAAAACTTAGCTACAGAAATAGCTGTATCACGCTACAAAACTTAGCTACAGAATAAGCTGTATCACGCTACAAAACTTAGCTACAGAACTAGCTGTATCACGCTACAAAAACGTAGCTACAGAACTAGCTGTATCACGCTACAAAACTTAGCTACAGAACTAGCTGTATCACGCTACAAAACTTAGCTACAGAATAAGCTGTATCACCCTACAAAACTTAGCTACAGAAATAGCTGTATCACGCTACAAAACCTAGCTACAGAACTAGCTGTATCACGCTACAAAACTTAGCTACAGAACTAGCTGTATCACGCTACAAAACTTAGCTACAGAAACAGCTGTATCACGCTACAAAACTTAGCTACAGAAATAGCTGTATCACGCTACAAAACACATTACATAAAAAGTAGATCAAATTTTGTTTTCAGTAATGTCTCGTGGCTTTGATCACGGAGGGAGGGAGGGAGGGGGTGTTAGGGAGGGAGGGGATGTTAGGGAGGGAGGGGGGGTGTTAGGGAGGGAGGGAGGGGGGTGTTAGGGAGGGAGGGGGTGTTAGGGAGGGAGGGGATGTTAGGGAGGGAGGGGGGGGTGTTAGGGAGGGAGGGAGGGGGTGTTAGGGAGGGAGGGGATGTTAGGGAGGGAGGGGGGGTGTTAGGGAGGGAGGGAGGGGGGTGTTAGGGAGGGAGGGGGTTTAAGGAGGGAGGGGATGTTAGGGAGGGAGGGGATGTTAGGGAGGGAGGGGGGTGTTAGGGAGGGAGGGAGGGGGGGTGTTAGGGAGGGAGGGAGGGGGGTGTTAGGGAGGGAGGGGGGTGTTAGGGAGGGAGGGAGGGTGTTAGGGAGGGAGGGGGGTGTTAGGGAGGGAGGGAGGGGATGTTAGGAGGGGGGGGTGTTAGGGAGGGAGGGAGGGGATGTTAGGGAGGGAGGGGGGGTGTTAGGGAGGGAGGGAGGGGATGTTAGGGAGGGAGGGGGAGTGTTAGGAGGGGGTGTTAGGGAGGGAGGGGATGTTAGGGAGGGAGGGGGTGTTAGGGAGGGAGGGGGACTGTTAGGGAGGGGGTGTTAGGGAGGGAGGGGGTGTTAGGGAGGGAGGGGGATGTTAGGGAGGGAGGGGGTGTTAGGGAGGGAGGGGGTGTTAGGGAAGGAGGGGGTGTTAGGGAGGGAGGGGGTGTTAGGGAGGGAGGGGGTGTTAGGGAGGGAGGGGGTGTTAGGGAGGGAGGGGGTGTTAGGGAGGAAGGGGAGTGTTAGGGAGGGGGGAGGGGGTGTTAGGGAGGGAGGAGGGGGAGAGTTAGGGAGGGGGGAACACTGGGTGGTATAAAGTTGAGGGAATGAGAGTGGATCTAAATAGATCGCGATAAAGAGGAGATGAAAGTGAGAGTAAGAGGGTAAATGAGGGGTTCCAGAGGGGGAAGAAATGGAAATTTCGATAAGTGAGAAGAGGACGGGATGTGAGAAGAGTGGTGAAGAGAATGAGAGAAGGGTAAAAGGAAGGGAGGGTGGATATAGGAGCGAAGAGGGCGGAAAAATAAATGAGAAGAAATTAGAGATATAGAAAGGCGGAGGAGGAGGAATAGTGATACGAGAAAAGGAGGGTAGAAATAGAGATGGAAAGAGAGGGAGGCTGTCGTGTAGTAGAGAGGGATGCTGTGGGTAGGACGAAAGGGAGAAATGGGGTTGCTATGGACAGGGAAGAGAGAGTGAGGTGGAAGGGGGATGGGACCCATCACCAGAGGCACAGAGGCAGCAGTGTGTGGCACCACAGATAACGGAGCCCAATTAGAAGGGTGTAATTCCTTATCACAGGGGGACACTTGTTAGTCTTCACGCCCTAATGAGACTACTAATTCTCTCTACCAATTCCATCTTCAAATATTCGCCATTCAGGATCGCGATAACATATGTGAGGGCACCCACGACAGGTATCAATCATCGAGGCGGTGTGCTCTCTCTCTCTCTCTCTCTCTCTCTCTCTCTCTCTCTCTCTCTCTCTCTCTCTCTCTCTCTCTCTCTCTCTCTCTCTCTCTCTCAAAAGGTGACGCATCACCTTTTTCTTGATCGAGAAATCAGGAGGAACCGCTGAAGCGTTGATCTCATCCAGCGGTCATAATATATTAAAGTGTCGGACGAAAAAATAAGAAAGAGCAGCTGTGATCTTTCTCTGAACAAAAGTACCATCTCTGCTACGCCTTCAGAGGAACACACACACACATACACATCCTTTTAAGTATATTCAGAATCATTCAGAATCTTCAAAACTTGATTTAGGGAAAATTTATATACGTAAGATCTCTTCAGGATATCATGAAGACATCTTCACTGAGTTACGAATTCATCGAGACCTCGTTAGATGATGATGTAGTCAAGATATGTTAAGATGATGATTGTGTCAGAAAACAATCATCTTCTTATTGATGATTGTATTGGTAAAAATAATCTTGTCAAGACTATTTCAGAGGAAGATTGTCTTCAAGACCTCAGCTGATGAAGATAATCTGTTCAAGGTCTTTTTAAGGTAGAATGACCTGATCAAGACATCTTCAAAGAAAGATGACCTCGGTAGGATCTCTTAATGGGAGGTTTACCTTACAAGACCCTTAAAAACAGAAAATGTTGACAAAACATCTTTAGTTGAAAATGAAATCATCAGGATTTCTTGAGGGTAAAAAAATAACATTAAAACATCTTCAAGTAGGACGACTTTGTAAAAATTTCAAGGAAAGAGAACCTCAATGTTCCTTGGGAATGTGCTTTTCAAGTCCTGTTCAGAATAGATGCTTGGCACAACTTCTCCAGAGAAAGATAACCTTGCCAAGATATTTTTCAAGAAATTTAACATTGGTCAAGACCTGTTTATTGGACGATAAGCTTGACATGTCTTCCTGGAGACCACTCGGAAGAATGACTTACTAAACCCTTCTATTAGACAGCGTTCTTATGAACACTTCTCCATACGATGATCTTGTCAATGTCTTTTCTGAAGATGAAGTACCACCTCGCCAAGTCTTTGATGGTGAGTGGAGAATGAAGTCATTAAGACCTTTTCATCAGAAGATGACATCGTCAAGAGGTCATTGATGGAAAATTACATCCATGAAAAATTTACAGTTATAAATTATCTCATCAGCTTCAAGTCAGCCAAAAATGACTCATCAGGACTACGTCAAGGGGAAAATAATATCTACATATTATCTCTAGAAAAATTTAATATTCATGAATTGGAAAAAAAAATATCTGGGTTCAGCTAGAAATTAACCTTCATAATATTTTATGTATTTACAGCAAAAATAATGTAATGTTTTTATTAATGTCAGGTAGAGCTGTGATTAAAATTATCAAGTAGCTCCGTACTGGTATGTTACCTAGCCAAGCTGGTACAAACTGATGCTGAATAGTGCAATGATCGATATGCAATACGCAAATTTTTGTCTAAAATGCGTCTTTGGCTTGCGCCTGGCCTTGTTACCGGGACCATTGTGTAGTCACTTCGTTAGCAGCTGCTGACAGTCGCTGCCACAATAGTTTAGGGTGCCATTGAGAGATGAACGAGCCACATCGCTCTGGTAATTGGTGGGTTGAGGGGAGCCAGGTGCATTGCGGAGCTTAGCTTCCATTGTGTGTGTGAGTACGTATTTTGCACTTCAACTTTTGCACTCATTCAGCCGCTCCAAGTCCTGCACTCACCTAACCTGTTCTTGAAACTCTCCGCTGAGCTTCTTCCGTGGTGTACCTTCATTCCCCATCCCAGGTTATCTTGAGGTTATCTTGAGATGATTTCGGGGCTTTTTAGTGTCCCCGCGGCCCGGTCCTCGACCAGGCCTCCACCCCCAGGAAGCAGCCCTTGACAGCTGACTAACACCCAGGTACCTATTTTACTGCTAGGTAACAGGGGCATAGGGTGAAAGAAAACTCTGCCCAATGTTTCTCGCCGGTGTCTGGGATCAAACCCAGGACCACAGGATCACAAGTCCAGCGTGCTATCCGCTCGGCCGACCGGCTCCCTCAAGCCAGCCAGGCTTGAAAGCCAGGAATCCAGTTTCGAGGCACTTTATTATTTTTCTCCTTTGTTATCCAATTTCATTCTTACGTGGATAAATGATAATTATGAAGAGGATTGAAACAGAGGATGATAGTAGGAGGCTACAAGATGACCTAACAGACTGAGGGAATGGTCCAACAAATGGCTGCTAAAGTTCAACCCGAGTAAATGGAAAGTAATGAAACTAGGCAGTGGAAACAGGAGGCCAGATACAGGATACAGAATAGGAGACGAAGTACTTAATGAAACGGACAGAGAGAAAGATCAAGGAGTTGATATCACACCAAACTTGTCTCCTGAAGCCCACATAAAAAGAATTACGTCTGCGGCATATGCGAGGCTGGTTAACATCAGAACAGCCTTCAGGAACCTGTGTAAGAAATCATTCAGAATCTTGTATACCACATACGTAAGACCAATCCTGGAGTATGCGTCCGCAGCATTTAGCCCGTACCTTGTCAAGCACAAGACGAAGCTGAAAAAAGTTCAGAGGTATGCCACGAGACTAGTCCCAGAACTAAAAGGCATGAGTTACGAGGAAAGGCTGTGGGAAATGCACCTTACGACACTGGAAGACAGAAGAGTAAGGGGAGACATGATCACTACCTCCAAAGTCCTCAGGTGAATTGACAGGGTAGACAATGATAAACTATTCAAAACTGGTGGGACGCGAACAAGGGGACACAGGTGGAAACTGAGTACCCAAATGAGCCACAGAGACGTTAGGAAACGTTAAGAAAGAACTTTTTCAGTGTCAGAGTAGTTAAGGGATGGAATGCACTAGGAAGTGATGTGGTGGAGGCTGACTCCATACACAGTTTTAAATGTTGATATGAGAGAGCCCAGTAGGCTCAGGAATCTGTACACCAGTTGATTGACAGTTGAGAGGCGGGACCAAAGAGCCAGAGCTCATCCCCCGCAAGCACAAACAGGTGAGTACTAGAGCCTCAACACTGGAGCCTCAACACTGGAGGCTCAACACTGGAGCCCAACACTGGAGGCTCAACACTGGAGCCTCAACCTTGGAGGCTCAACACTGGAGCCTCAACTCTGGAGCCTCAACACTGGAGCTTCAACCCTGCAGCCCCAACACTGGAGCCCCAACACTGGAGCCTCAACACTGGAGCCTCAACACTGGAGCCTCAACACTGGAGCCTCAACACTGGAGCCTCAACACTGGAGCCTCAACACTGGAGCCTCAACACTGGAGCCCCAACCCTGGAGCCCCAACCCTGGAGCCACAACACTGGAGCCTCAACCCTGGAACCTCAACACTGGAGCCTCAACACTGGAGTCTCAACTCTGGACCCCCAACACTGGAGCCTCAACACTGGAGCCTCAACACTGGAGCCTCAACACTGGAACCTCAACACTGAAACCTCAACACTGGAACCTCAACACTGGAGCCTCAACACTGGAGCCTCAACACTGGAGCCTCAACACTGGAGCCTCAACACTGGAGCCTCAACACTGGAGCCCCAACACTGGAGCCTCAACACAGGAACCTCAACACAGGAACCTCAACACTGGAACCTCAACACTGGAGCCTCAACACTGGAGCCTCAACACTGGAGCCTCAACACTGGAGCCTCAACACTGGAGCCTCAACACTGGAGCCTCAACACTGGAGCCTCAACACTGGAGCCCCAACACTGGAACCTCAACACTGGAACCTCAACACTGGAACCTCAACACTGGAGCCCCAACACTGGAGCCCCAACACTGGAACCTCCACACTGGAACCTCAACACTGGAGCCACAACACTGGAGCCCCAACACTGGAGCCCCCAACACTGGAACCTCCACAACTGGAACCTCAAAACTGGAGCCACAACACTGGAGCCTCTACCCTGGAGCCTCTACCCTGGAGCCTCAACCCTGGAGCCTCAACCCTGGAGCCTCAACCCTGGAGCCTCAACACTGGAGCCTCTACCCTGGAGCCTCAACCCTGGAGCCTCAACACTGGAGCCTCAACACTGGAACGTCAACACTGGAGCCTCAACACTGGAGCCTCAACACTGGAGCCTCAACACTGGAGCCTCAACACTGGAGCCTCAACACTGGAGCCCCAACACTGGAGCCCCAACACTGGAGCCCCAACACTGTAGCCTCAACACTGTTGCCTCAACACTGTAGCCTCAACACTGTTGCCTCAACACTGTAGCCTCAACACTGGAGCCTCAACACTGGAGCCGTCAACACTCAAGCCTCAATACTGGAACCTCAACACTGGAGCCTCAACACTGGAGCCCCAACACTGGAGCCCCAACACTGGAGCCCCAACACTGGAGCCTCAACGCTGGAGCCTCAACACTGGAGCCTCAACACTGGAGCCTCACACTGGAGCCTCAACACTGGAGCCTCAACACTGGAGCCTCACACTGGAGCCTCAACACTGGAGCCCCAACACTGGAGCCTCAACACTGGAGCCCCAACACTGGAGCCTCAACACTCAAGCATCAATACTGGAACCTCCACACTGGAACCTCAACACTGGAGCCTCAACACTGGAGCCTCTACCCTGGAGCCTCAACACTGGAGCCTCAACACTGGAGCCTCAACACTGGAGCCATCAACACTGGAACATCAACACTGGAGCCTCAACACTGGAGCCTCAACACTGGAACCTCAACACTGAGCCTCAAACACTGGAGCCTCAACCCTGGAGCCTCAACCCTGGAGCCTCAACCCTGGAGCCTCAAACCCTGGAGGCCTCAACCCTGGAGCCTCAACACTGGAGCCTCAACACTGGAGCCTCAACACTGGAGCCTCAACACTGGAGCCTCAACACTGGAGCCTCAACACTGGAGCCTCAACCCTGAGCCTCAACCCTGGAGCCTCAACCCTGGAGCCTCAACACTGGAGCCTCAACACTCAGCCTCAATACTGGATACGTCACACTGGAGCCTCAACACTGGAGCCTCCACACTGGAGCCCCAACACTGGAGCCTCAACACTGGAGCCTCAACACTGGAGCCTCAACACTCAAGCATCAATACTGGATCCTCAACCCTGGAGCCTCAACACTGGAGCCTCAACACTGGAGCCCCACACTGGAGCCTCAAACACTGAAGCCTCAACCTGGAGCCTCAACACAGGAGCCTCAACACAGGAGCCTCAACACTGGAGCCTCAACACTGGAGCCTCAACACTGGAGCCTCAACACTGGAGCCTCAACACTGGAGCCTCAACACTGGAGCCCTCAACACTGGAGCCTCAACACTGGAGCCTCAACCCTGGAGCCTCAACACTGTAGCCTCAACCTTGGAGCCTCAACACTGGAGCCTCAACACAGGAGCCTCAACACTGGAGCCTCAACCCTGGAGCCTCAACACTGTAGCCTCAACCCTGGAGCCTCAACACTGGAGCCTCAACACAGGAGCCTCAACACTGAAGCCTCAACCCTGGAGCCTCAACCCTGGAGCCTCAACACTGGAGCCTTAACACTGGCTGGTGACCTGCCTGTTGATGTGTACGGAGATCCCTGGGTGTGTACTGGCGTGCTGGGACGTGATCTCTCAGGTTGTTGGTGGTGGGCGGGCGCATGCTGGCCTGACTGGCTCCATCTCGTCCCTCGGTCAAGGGGCAGCACGAGTCAGTCCCTGCTTACTTCTCGGGTTTGTTTTGATTTTCTTAACATAGAAACAATCATATTCGAAAGTATTAATATGTAGCAGGGAAAGTATTAATATGTAGCAGGGAAAGTATTAATATGTAGCAGGGAAAGTATGAATATGTAGCAGGGAAAGTATTAATATGTAGCAGGGAAAGTATGAATATGTAGCAGGGAAAGTATGAATATGTAGCAGGGAAAGTATGAATATGTAGCAGGGAAAGTATTAATATGTAGCAGGGAAAGTATTAATATGTAGCAGGGAAAGTATTAATATGCAGCAGGGAAAGTATTAATATGTAGCAGGGAAAGTATTAATATGTAGCAGGGAAAGTATTAATATGTAGCAGGGAAAGTATTAATATGTAGCAGGGAAAGTATGAATATGTAGCAGGGAAAGTATTAATATGTAGCAGGGAAAGTATTAATATGTAGCAGGGAAAGTATGAATATGTAGCAGGGAAAGTATTATTTTGTAGCAGCGTATTAATACTTTCATTTAATTAAGTATTAATACTTAATACTAATATTAATACTGTTACCGTAAGTATGACTAGGTAAGAGCGTGGACATAAGTGGAATATAGGACATATTTACACAAGGAGGTATTCTTGGTATACTCCACTCTTCGGTGTATCTACTATGAGAGTTTACTTTAAATACTCTGTGGTGGCTCTTGTGGTAACATTAATAACTCTCTATAGAGTCTATAGACTGTAGAGGCTGAGATACGTCTTGAGCTCAACACCAAGTTAATACTTGTGACACATCAATATCCGATTTCTTGTTTTATATATATATATATATATATATATATATATATATATATATATATATATATATATATATATATATATATAATCATTTTTATTGTTATGAAGTTCCTGATACTGTGGCAGGAACAACTGTGGTAGTGTGGTAGAAACCATCTGAAGAGTGTGGTTCTGTAAATCACAATACCAAGGTTCTCCTGGTTGCAGGGTGCTAACACTCACAATTGTGTTGCTCTGATGGTACCACTAAAATTATAGTGGCAGAGCCCCTGGTACAGGGTGGCCCTCGGCTGACAAGGGGGACCCATTACATCGATCAGGTCCCATCCCGGATAGCGGCCCTAAGCACCCTCCAGGTTCCCACTAGTCTGAGTTATTGCTCGACAACTATTGCTCACTTGAATGGTGTCTGACTCATGCTTCTCTCACCGGTAAATACAAGCCTCTTATCCCACTCTAAGCTTTTGAGATCCTTACACCAAGCTTGAAAGTCTCGCTTCAAGCTCTGAAAGTTCCTGTGAGCGTGAGAGTCCCACTCGAGCCTCTGATACTCTCACTGGAGTCTGACAGTCCCACTCGACCCTCTGGGAGTCCTCATGCTTCTGGTTATTGGCTTAAAATCTGAAAATTCTCAAGAAAATTTAAGATTCTCTTTTGACAACCAAATCTTAAAATAAATTTGTAATCATTCTAAAGTTTTTTTTTAATTTTAAAGACAACACCCTTACCTCTTGACGGCCGAGTGCTTGTCAACACACCACAATAAAGTTTAACACACAACTTGACCGGAAACTTGAACAGAGCGGTGCGTCCTCTCCAGCGTCCACAACGTCACTAAACTGATGTACTAAATGGTCCGGCTCTAACATAACCGAGGACCCACGGACACAAGACAACACATCACATCAATTTTTGCGAGCCGCTATGATTTTTAGTACGAAAGTATAATGTATTTGATACATTAAAATACAATGGATTTATGCACTAAATTTGAGATTGCATCTAGGTTGTTTAACCAACCCGCCCTCTTGACTACTACGTCTCATTTTGGACGCAATGGTCCCAACCTACAAATTGCACAGTATACTTAATAGTAGCGGCTCACAAATCAACCCGTCCTCTTAAAAATAACGTCACTTTTGGCTGGTATGCGCGGCACTATGGCCAAATTTGGACGTAATTTGAAATAAAATCGACTCACAAAAGTGACGTTCTGCTCCGTTTTCTATTTGAGTCGTCCGGCTTACGCGGAGAGGTTAGGAGAGGACACTTTAAATCAACGTTTTTCATACCGTTTTGAAACTTTGAGAATTTCCTGCCCACCTAACCTATCAGAGGACCCTTAACTTACTGTTGTTGAAAAAAAAAAATCCCAAATTTATTTTCATTTTTTTTATTTTCAAATTACGTCCAAATTCGGCCATACTGGTAAACGGCCAAAAGCGACGTTCTTTTTAAGTGGACAGGTGGCACAAATATCCAGGTTTGTTATGCAACGGTAGGTTGGGT
>NC_091172.1:11675927-11683427 GCF_040958095.1 Procambarus clarkii | reverse complement strand
CCATCTCTTTTAAGGGTCTGAGCAGGTGGTCGAGTGGGTTAAGGCGTACCTGTTATGCCAGTTGCTGGAAGGCTTCTGTGCTGGCTAGGGTTCGAGTCTCCTGGTGGGAAAGTGTTCTAAAGTTGTATACTTCACTCTCGTGTTTAGGAGAGTTGTGCCTTAAGCATAGACACAGTGTTCTCCCATATTAACAGGGACTTGATGAAAAAAAAACTAAAAATGACCCCTCACTTGCTCTAGTGCTCTTGGGAGGTGGTTGATCTTTGGAGTGTATAAATACTCCGAAATTACCATCTCTTTTAAGGGTCTGAGCAGGTGGTCGAGTGGGTTAAGGCGTACCTGTTATGCCAGTTGCTGGAAGGCTTCTGTGCTGGCTAGGGTTCGAGTCTCCTGGTGGGAAAGTGTTCAAAAGTTGTATACTTCACTCTCGTGTTTAGGAGAGTTGTGCCTTAAGCATAGACACAGTGTTCTCCCATATTAACAGGGACTTGATGAAAAAAACGTAAAAATGACCCCTCACTTGCTCTAGTGCTCTTGGGAGGTGGTTGATCTTTGGAGTGTATAAATACTCCGAAATTACCATCTCTTTTAAGGGTCTGAGCAGGTGGTCAAGTGGGTTAAGGCGTACCTGTTATGCCAGTTGCTGGAAGGCTTCTGTGCTGGCTAGGGTTCGAGTCTCCTGGTGGGAAAGTGTTCTAAAGTTGTATACTTCACTCTCGTGTTTAGGAGAGTTGTGCCTTATATATATATATATATATATATATATATATATATATATATATATATATATATATATATATATATATACCATGGTTGAGTAAACTATGCATATGTATACCAGGGAGAGGTAAACTGTGTATACATAAACTTTGAAGATGTGCACTATATAAATGTATGTATCTCGTCCCTGATATATATCATAAAAATTCCTCGTCCGAATATGTGCCACTCTCTTTCCCACCCTCGGTGGGGATAACTATGTTTATGTATCTTTGAAGAGGTGACATGTGTATACATCATATGATCATAAGTGTATACATCATATGATCATAAGACAGCAGGATCATGGGGTATGTGACAGATCAAGGTAGTATAGAAGGCAACCGCAGAAGAGGACCTCCTGGCCCATCTGAATCCAGCCCCTCTACCCATTTTATCTATGAAGCCTGTTTTGTAAGCTAGATGTACCTTTTTTCGCCTGTAAAATAGGTCGGTAACATCCCCCCCCCCTCCCCCGGGTCCCGGGTTCGATCCCGGGCACCGGCGAGAAGCAATGGGCAGAGTTTCTTTCACCCTATGTCCCTGTTACCTAGCAGTAAAATAGGTACCTGGGTGTTAATCAGCTGTCACGGGCTGCTTCCTGGGGGTGGAGGCCTGGTCGAGGACCGGGCCGCGGGGACACTAAAAGCCTCGAAATCATCTTAAGATAACCTCCCCACATTACCTACTCAGTTGCCCGTGCAATAGTTCCTCGTATAGGTCTTTAGAGGAGACGAAGATGCGTGCAACAAATGAGAACTATTTTACAGACGGGGACACGGAAAATAGCATCAAGTAAGAGTTCTATTACGCGGGTGAGGACGCTGGTGGCACACATGAGGATGGGGGGGGGCGGCAACGAGACGGGATGACGCAGGGGGCCATCCAGACGGGATGACGCAGGGGGCCATCCAGACGGGATGACGCAGGGGGCCATCCAGACGGGAGGACGCAGGGGGCCATCCAGACGGGAGGACGCAGGGGGCCATCCAGACGGGAGGACGCAGGGTGCCATCCAGACGGGAGGACGCAGGGGGCCATCCAGACGGGAGGACGCAGGGGGCCATCCAGACGGGAGGACGCAGGGGGCCATCCAGACGGGATGACGCAGGGGGCCATCCAGACGGGATGACGCAGGGGGCCATCCAGACGGGAGGACGCAGGGGGCCATCCAGACGGGAGGACGCAGGGGGCCATCCAGACGGGAGGACGCAGGGTGCCATCCAGACGGGAGGACGCAGGGGGCCATCCAGACGGGAGGACGCAGGGGGCCATCCAGACGGGAGGACGCAGGGGGCCATCCAGACGGGAGGACGCAGGGGGCCAACGAGACGGGAGGACGCAGGGGGCAACGAGACAGGAGGACGCAGGGGGCCAACGAGACGGGAGGACGCAAGGGGCAACGAGACGGGAAGACGCAGTTAGCCAACGAGACGCAAGTGGGTGAAGCAAGAACTGACGCGCACCACCACCACCGTGACCAACTTGGGTCATTTGCCACTCAGGGGAGTAATTGTCGGTCTTTCTAGCCAGAGGTTTTGTGTCACTACTTCAGTCTTTCTCAGCTCTCTCAGCCCAACTTTTATTGTGAGTGAAACCTTTTATTGTGAGTTTCCGGCGACAATTGTAGTAAAAGTCATTACTGGCGAGGTAACCACATGTCGTTCTAACTTTATTCATACACTTTATATTCAAGGTATATTGCAGTGACCTCAAAGAGGTCAATTGTATACGAGCCATGAATGAGCCGTGTGCAATGAAGCACAATACACAGGTGGAAACTTAGTACCCAGATGAGCCACAGAGACGTTAGAAAGAATTTTTTCAGTGTCAGAGTAGTTAATAAATGGAATGCACTAGGAAGTGATGTGGTGGAGGCTGACTCCATACACAGTTTCAAATGTAGGTATTATAGAGCCCAGTAGGCTCAGGAATCTGTACACCAGTTGATTGACAGTTGAGAGGCGGGACCAAAGAGCCAAAGCTCAACCCCCGCAAACACAATTAGGTGAGTAGGTGAGTACACGAAGTCTCTGTGGCACCAACATCACTGTAACATCGTCTCTGTTCCGTCCAGTACCCCCTCGACATGGCCCGCCAACTGCTGTTCCATATCCCCCTCACCCTTCCGTTCCCTGACAGTATTCGCAACCATTCTTGTGCCGGGAACCAATTCCTTTCCATATCTCGTTTTTTCCATGGGCATAAATACATTCTCCATGCCCTCCCCTCCCACCCTTCCATTTTTCCCTCACCTCTTCCATTCCCCGCCTGGACCACACGTGGACACCTCTCTCTCTCTCTCTCCCCCACTGACACCTACTATATACTATCACTACAAGTTTCTCATTCAGGCAGCGTGCGTGGAGCCGCTTCCAGCGAACACCACAATCAATAACCACCTGTGAGTCTCTTCCCACCAGCACGATAATGAGCCTCCTGGCCTCCGCTGGTACACCTTACACTGGCGTCGGGGCAAAGTTTCCCGGGGGATCGTCAAATACACTTCATCGGGTTTCCCCCGGCAAGTGACTTCAATGAAATGATCGTCTCGAACTTCCTCAAAATTTCTGAGACGTGGAAAAATGTCTGCTGGGGTCAGGGCTCTTTACACGCGTTCAGGGCCAGACTGAGTGCGTTCACTCAGCGATATTTTATAGTTCTTTGAAGGCCAGTTTAAATAACGTTTAAGATGATTTTTTTAATTACTTAATTTTCAAAGGACTTATTAATAATAATTCTGACAATAAATTCGGATAATTTGTAATAATATTCTTTGAATCTTGACTTAAATTCGCATAATATATAATATTATCTTCCATGTAAGCCTGTTATCTGACCCATCAAGATATCACGGCTTTCTAAAATCTTCTTAAAACTTCTAAAAGCTTTGTAAAATAAAACATGAAACCTTTGTAAAACTCTTGAAATAATACTGAAAAGCCACAA
Organism: Procambarus clarkii; assembly: GCF_040958095.1. Classification (NCBI taxonomy): domain Eukaryota; kingdom Metazoa; phylum Arthropoda; class Malacostraca; order Decapoda; family Cambaridae; genus Procambarus; species Procambarus clarkii. The sequence continues at coordinate 11,679,719 of NC_091172.1, read as the reverse complement.
CAGTTTCCAATAAACTATAAACAATCTAATTTGATAATGTATTTGTGAGGACTGGCAGGCAGGCAGGCAGACAGGCTGGCAGGCAGGCAGGCAGGCAGGCAGGCAGGCAGGCAGACAGGCTGGCAGGCAGGCAGGCAGGCAGGCAGACAGGCTGGCAGGCAGGCAGGCAGGCAGGCTGGCAGGCAGGCTGGCTGGCAGGCAGGCAGGCAGGCTGGCAGGCAGGCAGGCAGGCTGGCAGGCAGGCAGGCAGGCAGGCAGGCTGGCAGGCTGGCAGGCAGGCAGGCAGGCAGCAGGCTGGCAGGCTGGCAGGCTGGCAGGCTGGCAGGCTGGCAGGCAGGCAGGCAGGCAGGCTGGCAGGCTGGCAGGCTGTCAGGCTGGCAGGCAGGCAGGCAGGCAGGCAGGCAGGCAGGCTGGCAGGCAGGCAGGCAGACAGGCAGGCAGGCAGACAGGCATGCAGGCAGACAGACAGGCATGCAGGCAGACAGGCAGGCTGGCAGGCAGGCTGGCAGGTAGGCAGGCAGGCAGACAGGCAGGGCAGGCAGGCAGGCAGGCAGGCAGGCAGGCAGGCAGGCAGACAGGCAGGCAGACAGGCATGCAGGCAGGCAGGCAGGCAGGTGGAAGGAGGCTCAGGTAGCAGCAGCTCATAATTAAATCCAGTGGTGGAGGTGACGGCGGTAGGGGTGACCAACAAGGCTTGACAGCTCCTGGTGGGGGCGCCCTCGCCTCTAACGCATATTTAACACATAATACTGTCAAGTAGAACCTCGAGACGTCCACACTCTCTTGCCAACATCTTGAGACAGGCACTGTATTTTACGGATTTATTCTATGTCCGTTTGTGACTGGGGTTCGATAAGGATCAGAAAAATATATTTACGGTTGAGAATTCGACACAGAATTAGAAATCTCCACTTTACATCACCTTTAATTGGAACTCGCTTGTTGAAACTGAATTCGAGGTAGCGCATAGATAAAAGAAAGGACTCGAGTGTCCACTGAATCGAATCAGAGACCGTCAAATGTTTTAAAATGGAACTCTTTTTTACGATAAGGTAAAACAAGAAATGTCACACCAGTAATGTAATTCAATATGAGCAGCCAGCCGGCACGCATGGGCCCCCAGGCGTACGTCTGGTGTCGACGACGTGGCAGAATTCTGTTATCTCTGCCATTTCCATTCTGTGGCCGGGCGACGGGCCGCAAATAAGTGAATTTTGGCGGGAGAAAGACACAACAGAGAAAGTGCTTGGCTCGGTGGTTCGCGCCGTGGCCACCAACCGCGGAACAATGGGTAGAATCAGCGAGTGACTCGCCTCGAGATGAATAAGTCTGCTCCCTAACGCATAATTGTGTTGGAGAAAGAAACTGCTGTGTAGTAGGATATGGAGGGTGTGAGGCCACTCTCCCAGCCTCCACGTCCTGTGAGGTGCGTGGGGGGGCGTGGGACTGGTCTCCACGTCCTGGGGGGGTGCGTGACACTGGGGGGTGCGTGGCACTGGGGGGTGCGTGGCACCGGTCTCCCGTCCTGGGGGTGCGTGGCACCGGTCTCTACGTCCTGGGGGGCTTGGCACTGGTCTCCCGTCCTGGGGGGTGCGTGGCACCGGTCTCCACGTCCTGGGGGTGCGTGGCACTGGTCTCCACGTCCTGGGGGTGCGTGGCACCGGTCTCCACGTCCTGGGGGCTTGGCACTGGTCTCCACGTCCTGGGGGTGCGTGGCACCGGTCTCCACGTCCTGGGGGTGCGTGGCACTGGCCTCCACGTCCTGGGGGGTGCGTGGCACTGGTCTCCACGTCCTAGGGGTGCGTGGCACTGGTCTCCACGTCCTGGGGGGCTTGGCACTGGTCTCCACGTCCTGGGGGGCTTGGCACTGGTCTCCACGTCCTGGGGGTGTGTGGCACCGGTCTCCACGTCCTGGGGGGTGTGTGGCACCGGTCTCCACGTCCTGGGGGTGCGTGGGACTGGCCTCCACGTCCAGGGGGGGTGCGTGGAACGGGTCTCCACCTCCTGGGGGGTGCGTGGGACGGGTCTCTACTGTCACCTGCATGTTATATTCTGCTCCTCGACGCACGAAATAATTAAACTCCAGCCCCGTAATTAAATACGCATCTATACTTTGTTATATATATATATATATATATATGTTGTACCTAGTAGCCAGAATGTCGTACTCGGCCTACTATGCAAGGCCTGATTTGCCTAATAAGCCAAGTTTTCCTGAATTAATATATTTTCTCTAATTTTTTTCTTATGAATGATAAAGCTACCCATTTTATTATGTATGAGGTCAATTTTTTTTTATTGGAGTTAAAATTAACGTAGATATATGACCGAACCTAACCAACCCTACCTAACCTAACCTATCTTTATAGGTTAGGTTAGATTAGGTAGCCGAAAAAGTTAGGTTAGGTTAGGTAGGTTAGGTAGTCGAAAAACAACTAATTCATGAAAACTTGGCTTATTAGGCAAATCCGGCCTTGCATAGTAGGCTGGGAAGTGTGTTCTGGCTATTAGGTACGACATATATATATATATATATATATATATATATATATATATATATATATATATATATATATATATATATATATATATATATATAATATATATATATATATATAATTATATATATATATATATATATAATATATATATATATATATATATATATATATATATATATAACATGAGGTGTGATCTTACTCATGAGGATGGGAGGGTGTATCAGAGCTGAGCTTACACTCAGATATGTGACCTTTTTACACTACAACTCACATCTACTGCGACATGTTACATTGCTGCCTTGCAATAACACTTTTCTCCCTCTGACCTTTTTGGTACATTTTAGTCCAAAAATGTATACTGTTATCGTAATTGTACTTTCATTACGTAGTTGCAATATGTATTAAATTCGGAACACGGATTGCCAAAACTATATCCATGTTTTTCATATTGCAATTACCACCATATCACAGTAAAGGACTTTCAGGTTGTGACTTGACACATAACACTAGCAAAATGTGATATTGTATCAAGAAGCTGAAATACAGTAGGCCTCCACCTGCTAATGTATATCAATGATCACACACAAATATACGACTCGATGAAGCTAAAAAAAAAATCACTTAACAGTGCAAAGTAGAATATTATCGTCCAGTTGGTTACACTATCAGCCCTTATCACCTTGGTTCCTATTACACAATAGTCTACTGAATCACACTATTTATCATCTTGAGGTTATCTTCAGACGATTTCGGGGCTTTTTAGTGTCCCCGCGGCCCGGTCCTCGATCAGGCCTCCACCCCCAGGAAGCAGCCCGTGACAGCTGACTAACACCCAGGTACCTATTTTACTGCTAGGTAACAGGGGCATAGGGTGAAAGTCTCTTAATGTTCAGACTGGTAAATATTGATATGTCTCTGTTAAACCTTCAAAGAAAATAGGGAGTCTCACCTTACGTTGATTTTATTAATACAACTCGAAAGGTATTTAGATACCTCACTCTCCACTGCAAGCACGAGTGACGTCAAGAATGACATCCCCAGCCTCCCACAGCGACCTGGCTGTGGTTGCCACAGCTCAAGAACCTTAAGTCCAATCCGTAAACTTCCTGACATTGATCTGTACGTAAACCTTACTCTGCCAGGTATATAGGTTTACTGGCCAGTCTCTGAAGAAGCTGGTGTCTCGTGTCTAAATTTTCTCTGATGGTCATGTGGGAGATCAGGGAAGGACTGAGTAAGAATCAACCTGTTCTCAGGGAATAAATGCGCTCGCGGGAATGGATTGAGAACG
>NC_091172.1:11665927-11668427 GCF_040958095.1 Procambarus clarkii | reverse complement strand
TCTCGTTTAGTCTCGTCTGGTCTCGTTTAATCTCGTCTGGTCTCGCCTGGTCTCGTTTAGTCTCGTCTGCTCTCGTCTGGTCTCGTCTGGTCTCTAGTCTTTTCTGGTCTCGTCTAGTCTCGTCTAGTCTCGTCTGTTCTCGTCTACTCTTGTCTGGTCTCATCTGGTCTCGTCTGGTCTCGTCTGGTCTCGTCAGGTCTCGTCTAGTCTCGTCTGGTCTCGCCTAGTCTCGTCTGGTCTCGTCTGGTCTCGTCAGGTCTCGCCTAGTCTCGTCTGGTCTCATCTAACAGCCGTCATAAAGTCCATATTGTGGTGTTGTGGCAGGTGTTGAGACCCTTGACACCGTGACCACCTGTGGGGTCTGAGACAGCTGCAGGTGTTGAGACCCTTGACACCGTGACCAGCTGTGGGGTCTGAGACAGCTGCAGGTGTTGAGACCCTTGACACCGTGACCACCTGTGGGGTCTGAGACAGAAGCAGGTGTTGAGACCCTTGACACCGTGACCACCTGTGGGGTCTGAGACAGCTGCTGGTGTTGAGACCCTTGACACCGTGACCACCTGTGGGGTCTGAGACAGCTGCTGGTGTTGAGACCCTTGACACCGTGACCACCTGTGGGGTCTGAGACAGCTGCTGGTGTTGAGACCCTTGACACCGTGACCACCTGTGGGGTCTGAGACAGCTGCAGGTGTTGAGACCCTTGACACCGTGACCACCTGTGGTGTCTGAGACAGCTGCAGGTGTTGAGACCCTTGACACCGTGACCACCTGTGGTGTCTGAGACAGCTGCAGGTGTTGAGACCCTTGACACCGTGACCACCTGTGGTGTCTGAGACAGCTGCAGGTGTTGAGACCCTTGACACCGTGACCACCTGTGGTGTCTGAGACAGCTGCAGGTGTTGAGACCCTTGACACCGTGACCACCTGTGGGGTCTGAGACAGCTGCAGGTGTTGAGACCCTTGACACCGTGACCACCTGTGGGGTCAGAGACAGCTGCTGGTGTTGACCCTTGACACCGTGACCACCTGTGGTGTCTGAGACAGCTGCAGGTGTTGAGACCCTTGACACCGTGACCACCTGTGGGGTCTGAGACAGCTGCTGGTGTTGAGACCCTTGACACCGTGACCACCTGTGGGGTCTGAGACAGCTGCTGGTGTTGACCCTTGACACCGTGACCACCTGTGGGGTCTGAGACAGCTGCAGGTGTTGAGACCCTTGACACCGTGACCACCTGTGGGGTCTGAGACAGCTGCAGGTGTTGAGACCCTTGACACCGTGACCACCTGTGGGGTCTGAGACAGCTGCAGGTGTTGAGACCCTTGACACCGTGACCACCTGTGGGGTCTGAGACAGCTGCAGGTGTTGAGACCCTTGACACCGTGACCACCTGTGGGGTCTGAGACAGCTGCAGGTGTTGAGACCCTTGACACCGTGACCACCTGTGGTGTCTGAGACAGCTGCAGGTGTTGAGACCCTTGACACCGTGACCACCTGTGGGGTCTGAGACAGCTGCAGGTGTTGAGACCCTTGACACCGTGACCAGCTGTGGGGTCTGAGACAGCTGCTGGGGACACCACACACACACTCGGTGCTACGGCTCCTCCTTCAACATCTGCTATGGTGGACTTGACATGCGTGGTCCCTGGTACTTCTGTTCACCCACACACTGATGCGCGCTTCTGCGCTGCCATTTATATTGCCTGCTGAACACAATTTCCCATTTTTCATTTACTCTGCAATTTCTCGTATGAGTTGCCTCTTCCACCCTTTCCCCTCTTTCTTGCCCTCTCTTACCCTTTCTTGCCCTCTCTTACCCTTTCTTGCCCTCTCTTACCCTTTCTTGCCCTCTCTTACCCTTTCTTGCCCTTTCTTACCCTTTCTTGCCCTCTCTTACCCTTTCTTGCCCTCTCTTACCCTTTCTTGCCCTCTCTTACCCTCTCTTACCCTCTCTTGCCCTCTCTTACCCTCTCTTACCCTCTCTCCCCTACTCACACAGCTTCCGGTCCTCCCCCCCATAACCACCCTCCCTATAACACACTCTTCCCCATCACCTCCCTCCCTCTATTCCCTTTAACCCTTCCTTTCCCCATAACCTCCCCCTTCTCCCCAGGTATCCCCCCTCCCTCGTGGTCTCCGTGGCGGAGGAGGCTGCCTGTGGCAGGTAGACTTGTGTGTGGTAATTACATTGGGGTGTGGCGCCTGGGGTCACCCGTCTACCGCTGTGGCACACACACACACACACACCCGTCACGGCACCGGTGCTGGGAGAGCTGGCAAGGGAGAGGGTATTACAGACAGAGAGGAGAGAATGGGTGGTGCTGGAGAGAGAGAGAGAGAGAGAGAGAGAGAGAGAAGAGAGAGAGAGAGAGAGATAGTGGGTGCAACAGGCAGATAACGAGAGCGGCAGAAGTGACAACGAGTCGAGTGTAAAAGACTGAAGGAAACTGTGCGTTATTAACCACAAAAATATTATATTTATTATTCTTCCTAGTGATAAGT
>NC_091172.1:11658303-11665427 GCF_040958095.1 Procambarus clarkii | reverse complement strand
GGAGGGGAGAAGGGAGGGGAGAAGGGAGGGGAGAACAATAGCCAGCAAACTAATACCTCAAACAATGGGGCCCAGCTCAGGCTACAAGACCAACAATGCCCGGGCAGGAAAAGGAATGCTTTCAACTAATTAAGAGCGGACAATACCCCTTGTTTCACACCGTTTCTTTGTGAGGGGCCGCGAGGTCTTAAAGGCGATCAGCCAGGCGGTGCTTGGCGAAGCAGGTCTTACCCGCTTAACAGGCCAGCAATGTCTTGTTTTTCCCAGAGGTCAACTTGTTACTTCAAGTAACAAGTTGAACCATTAGAGCTTGAACGAGTAGGGGGAACCAGTCTTTGTTTGGTGCATTCTTGCACACTCACTAATCATTAGTTGGCTAATAAACTAGCAACTATATTCTAGAACTCAACACTACTCACACTCAAAATAAGCAAGTTTACACCGAAAAGTCGGGTACACCTCTTGGCACACACACACATTTATATATGTATATATATATATATATATATATATATATATAATATATATATATATATATATATTATATATATATATATAATATGTGTGTGTGTGTGTGTGTGTGTGTGTGTAAACCGGTGCAAAAATATCGCTATTTCAACCCATTGACTGCACGATTAAGTTTAACTCTTAAGCAAGCAAAGTATTGCTTTATAGCGCTCTAAAAACGTCTGCATGTTGTTCAAAATTATTTAATTTGATTGTAAAGCAGGTTTACTTTCCTTGGTTGGAGTGTGCGCTCCACTAATACTGCCTCCAACAACTCTCTGCTTCAGGCTGATTGCACATTACTTAGTGGATGAGTGTTTGATGATAATTTACATTAGCTCCAATAGCAAACTTGGGGATAACTCTTTCTATTAAACACAAAATATTGACATATATATATATATATATATATATATATATATATATATATATATATATATATATATATATATATATACAGTACCACATAAGAAACTAGTGCACAAACTGGAGATGGAGGCAGGAGTAAAGGGGAAGGTACTCCACTGGATAAGGGAGTACCTAAGCAACAGAAGTTAGCGAGTCACTGTGAGGGGTGAGGTGTCGGAGTGGCGAGGCGACGCAAGTGGAGTCCCTCTGGGATCAGTTCTTGGACCTATACTGTTCCTGATATATGTAAATGATCTTCCAGAAGGTATAGATTCGTTCCTCTCAATGTTTACAGATTATGCAAAAATTATGAAAAGGATTCAGACAGAGGAAGATAGTATGAGGCTACAAGATGATTTAAATAAACAGATGGAATAGTCCAACAAATGGCTACTAAAGTTCAACCCAAGTAAATGTAAGGTAATGAAACTAGGTGCAGGAAATAGGAGACCAGATACTGGATACTGAATTGACAGGGGTTATCTTGAGGTTGTCTTGAGATGATTTCGGGGCTTTAGTGTCCCCGCGGCCCGGTCCTCGACCAGGCCTCCACCCCCCGGAAACAGCCCGTGACAGCTGACTAACACCCAGGTACCTATTTTACTGCTAGGTAACAGAGGGCATAGGGTGAAAGAAACTCGGCCCTTTGTTTCTCGCCGGTGCCCGGGATCGAACCCGGGACCACAGGATCACAATTCCAGCGTGCTGTGCGCTCGGCCGACCGGCTCCCAGCGAGGCGTAGACAAGGATGGATTATTTAACGTGGGTGGTACACGCACAAGGGGACACAGGTGGAAGCTGAGTACCCAAATGAGCCACACACACGCACACACACATATATAATAATAATATAATAGTCATAATATAAACCCCAACAAACACATCTAGGTGAGTAGAACTAAGTGACTACACCTCACAGCCAAGTGGGCAGAACACGGAGTTCGTAGCCTTAATGGACCCGGGTTACGGACTCGAGACAGTAACAGACTGGAAGAGTTTCTTTCTCCTGATTTATTGCTACTAAGTGGCTCCCAGAATTGAAGGGCAAGAGCTACGAGGAGAGGTTAGAGGCATTAAATATGCCAAAACTAGAAGACAGAAGAAAGAGAGGTGATATGATCACTACATACAAAATAATAACAGGAAATGATAAAATTGACAAGGAAGATTATCTAAGACGTGGAACTTCAACAACAAGAGGTCATAGATTTAAACTAGCGAAACACAGATGCCGAAGAAATATTAGAAAATTCACTTGTGCAAACAGAGAGGTAGACGGTTGGAACAAATTAGGTGAGAAGGTGGTGGAAGCCAAAACCGTCAGTAGTTTCAAAGCGTTATATGACAAAGAGTGTTGGGAAGACGGGACACCACGAGCGCAGCTCTCATCCTGTAACTACATTTAGGTAATCACATACACTCCCAACAGTTGATTGATGGTTGAGAGGCGGTACTAAAGAGACAAAGCTCAACCCCCGCAAGGGCAACTAGGTGAGCGTGCGCACGCACACACACACACACACACACACACACACACACACACACACACACACACACACACACCACACACATACACACACACACACACACACACACGTTTCCCTGCTTCAGGGGAAGCAATAGTATCTGAGAAAGGACAGAAGAGAGTCAGCTTCAGGGTGATGTACTCGAACATAGATGGGATTCACCAGCAAGGCAAGTGAACTACGGGAAAGAACGCAAGAAGTGAACCCAGATGTAATCAGACTCACAGAAACAAAACTCTCAGGTATCATAACGAATGCGGTGTTTCCCCAGAACTACAATGTAATAAGGAAAGAGAGGGAAGGACGGGGAGGAGGGGGAGTGGCCCTACTACTGAGAAGGGAATGGAGCTTCAAGGAGATGGTCATCCCGGGCTGCGAGGGATTCAGAGACTACATAACAGGCACCATGACATTGGAGGACCAAAAGTAGTAGTAGCAGTGATATATATCCCTCCACCAAATGACAGAAGACCAAGGCAAGAGTATGACAACAACAACATGGCAGTTAGCACTATAATTGAGAAGGCAGCCTCTACTGCCTGTAGAAATAGATCCCATCTGCTCATCATGGGAGACTTCAATCACGGAAAGATAGACTGGGAGAACAAGGAACCGCATGGAGGAGAGGATACATGGAGAGCCAAACTAATGGAGGTGACGACAAGAAATTTTCCAAGCCAATATGTCAGGGAACCCACTAGGATGAGAGGAAATGATGAACCAGCGAGACTCGACCTAGTCCTTCACTCTGAATGACTCCGACATAAGGGAAATCGGCAATGAGGCCCCATTAGGAATGAGCGACCACAGTGTACTGGCGTTTGAGTATCTGGTTGAGGAAGGGTTATTGAACTCGAGGAGGGATACGGAAAACAAAAACTGGCATTCCGAAAGGGAAACTATGAGGAGTTAAGAAAATTCCTAACAGATATAACATGGGAAACAGAGCTCAGGGGAAAGACGGCCCAAGACACGATGGACTACATCACGCAGAAGTGCAAGGAAGCAGCAAACAAGTTTGTCCAGTCCAAAAGGAAAACAGTGAAATGAAGATGAGAAACCCTTGGTTTAATCAGAGATGCAGGCTAGCTAAGCAGTAAAGTAAAAGGACATGGAGAAACTATAGGAATAACAGGACACTGGAGAGCAGAGAAAGATACCAGAGTGCCAGGAATGAATATGTCAGGATGAGTAGAGAGGCAGAAAGACAATACGAAAATGACATCGCAAGTAAGGCAAAGACTCAACCTAAATTGCTGCACAGCCACATCAGGAGAAAAACAACAGTAAAGGAACAGGTAATGAATATATGAATAAGGGCAGAAGGATTCACTACAAACGACAAGGAAGTGTGTGAGGAACAGAATAAGAAATTCCAGGAGGTCTTCACCTTTCAGCAAGGAGAGATTCCAGAGAAAGAGAGGGAATAGTTAACCAGGAACCACTAGAAGAGTTTGAGATTACCAGCGGGGAAGTAAGGAAGTGTTTACTAGAGTTGGATGTGACAAAGGCTATAGGCCCAGATGGAATCTCCCCTTGGATACTAAGGGAAGGAGCAGAAGCACTGTGCCTGCCACTCTCCATAGTGTATAACAAATCACTGGCAACAGGGGAACTGCCAGAAATTTGGAAGGCAGCTAATGAGTTCCAATATACAAGAAAGGAGATAGGCAGGAGGCACTGAACTACAGACCAGTGTCCCTAACCTGCATACCATGCAAGCTGATGGAGAAGATTGTGCGAAGAAAGCTAATGGAACATCTGGAGCGAAAGAACTTTGTAATACAGCATCAACATGGGTTCAGGGATGGCAAGTCCTGCCTCACAGGGCTAATTGAATTCTACGACCAGGCAACAAAAATCAGGCAAGAAAGAGAGGGGTGGGTAGAAATATTTTTGGATTGTCAAGAAGCCTTTGCTACAGTACCACACAAGAGGCTAGTGAAAAAGCTGGAGATGCAGGCTGGAGTGAAAGGGAAGGTACTCCGTTGGATAAGGGAGTACCTAAGCAACCGAAGACAACGAGTCACTGTGAGGGGTGAGGTCTCGGATTGGCGAGACGTTACAAGTGGAGTCCCGCAGGGGTCAGTCCTTGGACCTATACTGTTTCTGATATATGTAAATGATCTCCCAGAGGGTATAGAATCGTTTCTCTCAATGTTTGCTGATGATGCAAAAATTATGAGGAGGATTGAAACAGAGAATGATAGTAGGAGTCTACAGGACGACCTAGACAGACTGAATGAATGGTCCAACAAATGGCTGCTAAAGTTTAACCCACGTAAATGCCAAGCAATGAAACTAGGCGGTGGAAACAAGAGACCAGGACACAAGATACAGAATAGGAGATGCAGGATACAGAATAGGAGATGAAGTACTTAATGAAACGGACAGAGAGAAAGATCTAGGAGTTGATATCACACCAAACCTGTCTCCTGAAGCCCACATAAAAAGAATAACGTCTGCGGCATATGCGAGGCTGGCTAACATCAGAACAGCCTTCAGGAACCTGTGTAAGGAATCATTCAGAATCTTGTACACCACATACGTAAGAACAATCCTGGAGTATGCGGCCCCAGCATGGAGCCCGTACCTTGTCAAGAACAAGACGAAGCTGGAAAAAGTTCAGAGGTATGCTACTAGACTAGACCCAGAACTAAGAAGCATGAGTTACGAGGAAAAGCTGCGGGAAATGCACCTTACGACACTGGAAGATAGAAGAGGAGAGACATGATCACTACCTATAAAATCCTCAGGGGAATTGACAGGGTAGACAAGGATAAACTATTCAACACTGGCGGTACGCGAACAAGGGGACACAGGTGGAAACTGAGTACCCAAATGAGCCACAGGGACGTTAGAAAGAACTTTTTCAGTGTCAGAGTAGTTAACAGATGGAATGCATTAGGCAGTGATGTGGTGGAGGCTGACTCCATACACAGTTTTCAAATGTAGATATGATAGAGCCAAGTAGGCTCAGGAATGTGCACTCCAGTTGATTGACAGTTGAGAGGCGGGACCAAAGAGCCAAAGCTCAACCCCCGCAAGCACAAATAGGTGAGTACACACACACACACACACACACCACACACCCCCACACACACACACACACACACACACACACACACACCCACACCACACACACACAAACACACACACACACACACACACACACACACACCACACACACACACACACACACACCCACACCCACACCCACACCCACACCCACACCCACACACACACACACACACACATTACAAATATTCGCAATCTTTATATTATTGAAGACAGTTTCCGTGTCTGGTAGTTGAAATCACTGAAGCCAAATGCTTGAAACAACTGGGGTCGTGATGTTCAACTCTGGCTGCAAAGAAATTTTCGATGTGATCTCTTAAAATACGGCCCAAGTGCCTTTAATTACGAATTCACGGTCCAGATATTTTGATTACATTCTTCTTGCCTTATCATTCGAGTATTTTGACCTAATAAAGTTTAAGATTGATTTCGATTATATTACCAAACTAAAATTAATACTTGTTAATTAGGTATTGTGCAGTTATGGATGTGATTAGTGATTAGTGTGTCACACCGGTTTGTCTCTCGAGATGTTCCAAGTAGCACGGGCTATGGTGAGCCCGTAGGTTGTCTTGAGAGGCAATATTATGTAACTGTGATGATGGCCTGTAGTTGGTGGTTGGGAGCAAACTGTACAACCCGTCCTCTTAAAAATATCGTCACTTTTGGCTCGTATGCGCACTATGGCCAAATTTGGACGTAATTTGAAATGAAATCGACTCACAAAAGTGACGTACTGTTCCGTTTTCTGTTTGAGTCGTCCGGCTTACTCGGCCAGCTTAGAAGAGGAAACTTTCCATTAACGTTTTTCAAACCGTTTTGAAACTTTATGAGAATTTCCTGCCCACCTAACCTATCAGAGGACCCTTAACTTACTGTTGTTGAAAAAAAAATCCCATATATATTTTTCATTTTGGCAAACGGCCAAAAGCGACTTTCTTTTTTAAGAGGACAGGTTGATGCTGTTACGTATATCTTGTAAGCTATTAAAACATCTTCTACACTAATTATACACAACTCCTTACATCACCCAGGGACCTGATAGCTGAGTGGACAGCGCTTCGGATTCGCAGTCCTGAGGTTCCGGGTTCGATCCCCGGTGGAGGCGGAAACAAATGGAAAGAAGTTTTCCTTCACCCTGATGACCCCATTCACCTAGCAGTAAATAGGTCCCTGGGAGTTAGACAGCTCCTACGGGATGCTTCCTGTGGGTGTGTAACAAAAGGAGGCCTGGTCAAGGACCGGGCCGCGGGGACGCTAAGCCCCGAAATCATCTCAAGATAACCTCAAGAAAGAGAAACTCTTAACCTCATAATAGGCACTACCTCACAAGACCTCTTACCTCATAATACAGAGCGAAAAAGAACTTTGACCTTCCTGGAACAAAAGCAATGTATTTGACCTCTGCCCCCCCCCCCCCCTCACAATTTGGCCCAAAAGCATCTTAATTACGCTAATACCGTTTTCGGACCGCTGCTCTGGCCTCTTAAAATCTCTCCCGTGCTCGTAACGACTTAATTACGCGGCCACTCACACCTTCCGCCTCACCTCTCCTCACAGGCACTCATTTTAGTGAGGCTTTTGAAGCAGAGAGTGTAGTGGGCA
>NC_091172.1:11630803-11655803 GCF_040958095.1 Procambarus clarkii | reverse complement strand
CGAGCCAAAAGTGACGATATTTTTAAGAGGACGGGTTGTACAGTTTGCTCCCAACCACCAACTACAGGCCATCATCACAGTTACATAATATTGCCTCTCAAGACAACCTACGGGCTCACCATAGCCCGTGCTACTTGGAACATCTCGAGAGACAAACCGGTGTGACACACTAATCACTAATCACATCCATAACTGCACAATACCTAATTAACAAGTATTAATTTTAGTTTGGTAATATAATCGAAATCAATCTTAAACTTTATTAGGTCAAAATACTCGAATGATAAGGCAAGAAGAATGTAATCAAAATATCTGGACCGTGAATTCGTAATTAAAGGCACTTGGGCCGTATTTAAGAGATCACATCGAAAATTTCTTTGCAGCCAGAGTTGAACATCACGACCCCAGTTGTTTCAAGCATTTGGCTTCAGTGATTTCAACTACCAGACACGGAAACTGTCTTCAATAATATAAAGATTGCGAATATTTGTAATGTGTGTGTGTGTGTGTGTGGGTGTGGGTGTGGGTGTGTGTGTGTGTGTGTGTGTGTGTGTGTGTGTGTGTGTGTGTGTGTGTGTGTGTGTGTGTGTGTGTGTGTGTTTGTGTGTGTGGGTTGTGGGTGTGTGTGTGTGTGTGTGTGTGTGTGTGTGTGTGTGTGGGGGTGTGTGTGTGTGTGTGTGTGTGTGTACTCACCTATTTGTGCTTGCGGGGGTTGAGCTTTGGCTCTTTGGTCCCGCCTCTCAACTGTCAATCAACTGGAGTGCACATTCCTGAGCCTACTTGGCTCTATCATATCTACATTTGAAACTGTGTATGGAGTCAGCCTCCACCACATCACTGCCTAATGCATTCCATCTGTTAACTACTCTGACACTGAAAAAGTTCTTTCTAACGTCCCTGTGGCTCATTTGGGTACTCAGTTTCCACCTGTGTCCCCTTGTTCGCGTACCGCCAGTGTTGAATAGTTTATCCTTGTCTACCCTGTCAATTCCCCTGAGGATTTTATAGGTAGTGATCATGTCTCTCCTCTTCTATCTTCCAGTGTCGTAAGGTGCATTTCCCGCAGCTTTTCCTCGTAACTCATGCTTCTTAGTTCTGGGTCTAGTCTAGTAGCATACCTCTGAACTTTTTCCAGCTTCGTCTTGTTCTTGACAAGGTACGGGCTCCATGCTGGGGCCGCATACTCCAGGATTGTTCTTACGTATGTGGTGTACAAGATTCTGAATGATTCCTTACACAGGTTCCTGAAGGCTGTTCTGATGTTAGCCAGCCTCGCATATGCCGCAGACGTTATTCTTTTTATGTGGGCTTCAGGAGACAGGTTTGGTGTGATATCAACTCCTAGATCTTTCTCTCTGTCCGTTTCATTAAGTACTTCATCTCCTATTCTGTATCCTGCATCTCCTATTCTGTATCTTGTGTCTGGTCTCTTGTTTCCACCGCCTAGTTTCATTGCTTGGCATTTACGTGGGTTAAACTTTAGCAGCCATTTGTTGGACCATTCATTCAGTCTGTCTAGGTCGTCCTGTAGACTCCTACTATCATTCTCTGTTTCAATCCTCCTCATAATTTTTGCATCATCAGCAAACATTGAGAGAAACGATTCTATACCCTCTGGGAGATCATTTACATATATCAGAAACAGTATAGGTCCAAGGACTGACCCCTGCGGGACTCCACTTGTAACGTCTCGCCAATCCGAGACCTCACCCCTCACAGTGACTCGTTGTCTTCGGTTGCTTAGGTACTCCCTTATCCAACGGAGTACCTTCCCTTTCACTCCAGCCTGCATCTCCAGCTTTTTCACTAGCCTCTTGTGTGGTACTGTAGCAAAGGCTTCTTGACAATCCAAAAATATTTCTACCCACCCCTCTCTTTCTTGCCTGATTTTTGTTGCCTGGTCGTAGAATTCAATTAGCCCTGTGAGGCAGGACTTGCCATCCCTGAACCCATGTTGATGCTGTATTACAAAGTTCTTTCGCTCCAGATGTTCCATTAGCTTTCTTCGCACAATCTTCTCCATCAGCTTGCATGGTATGCAGGTTAGGGACACTGGTCTGTAGTTCAGTGCCTCCTGCCTATCTCCTTTCTTGTATATTGGAACTCATTAGCTGCCTTCCAAATTTCTGGCAGTTCCCCTGTTGCCAGTGATTTGTTATACACTATGGAGAGTGGCAGGCACAGTGCTTCTGCTCCTTCCCTTAGTATCCAAGGGGAGATTCCATCTGGGCCTATAGCCTTTGTCACATCCAACTCTAGTAAACACTTCCTTACTTCCCCGCTGGTAATCTCAAACTCTTCTAGTGGTTCCTGGTTAACTATTCCCTCTCTTTCTCTGGAATCTCTCCTTGCTGAAAGGTGAAGACCTCCTGGAATTTCTTATTCTGTTCCTCACACACTTCCTTGTCGTTTGTAGTGAATCCTTCTGCCCTTATTCATATATTCATTACCTGTTCCTTTACTGTTGTTTTTCTCCTGATGTGGCTGTGCAGCAATTTAGGTTGAGTCTTTGCCTTACTTGCGATGTCATTTTCGTATTGTCTTTCTGCCTCTCTACTCATCCTGACATATTCATTCCTGGCACTCTGGTATCTTTCTCTGCTCTCCAGTGTCCTGTTATTCCTATAGTTTCTCCATGTCCTTTTACTTTACTGCTTAGCTAGCCTGCATCTCTGATTAAACCAAGGGTTTCTCATCTTCATTTCACTGTTTTCCTTTTGGACTGGGACAAACTTGTTTGCTGCTTCCTTGCACTTCTGCGTGATGTAGTCCATCGTGTCTTGGGCCGTCTTTCCCCTGAGCTCTGTTTCCCATGTTATATCTGTTAGGAATTTTCTTAACTCCTCATAGTTTCCCTTTCGGAATGCCAGTTTTTTGTTTTCCGTATCCCTCCTCGAGTTCAATAACCCTTCCTCAACCAGATACTCAAACGCCAGTACACTGTGGTCGCTCATTCCTAATGGGGCCTCATTGCCGATTTCCCTTATGTCGGAGTCATTCAGAGTGAAGACTAGGTCGAGTCTCGCTGGTTCATCATTTCCTCTCATCCTAGTGGGTTCCCTGACATATTGGCTTGGAGAATTTCTTGTCGTCACCTCCATTAGTTTGGCTCTCCATGTATCCTCTCCTCCATGCGGTTCCTTGTTCTCCCAGTCTATCTTTCCGTGATTGAAGTCTCCCATGATGAGCAGATGGGATCTATTTCTACAGGCAGTAGAGGCTGCCTTCTCAATTATAGTGCTAACTGCCATGTTGTTGTTGTCATACTCTTGCCTTGGTCTTCTGTCATTTGGTGGAGGGATATATATCACTGCTACTACTACTTTTGGTCCTCCCAATGTCATGGTGCCTGTTATGTAGTCTCTGAATCCCTCGCAGCCCGGGATGACCATCTCCTTGAAGCTCCATTCCCTTCTCAGTAGTAGGGCCACTCCCCCTCCTCCCCGTCCTTCCCTCTCTTTCCTTATTACATTGTAGTTCTGGGGAAACACCGCATTCGTTATGATACCTGAGAGTTTTGTTTCTGTGAGTCTGATTACATCTGGGTTCACTTCTTGTGTTCTTTCCCGTAGTTCACTTGCCTTGCTGGTGATCCCATCTATGTTCGAGTACATCACCCTGAAGCTGACTCTCTTCTGTCCTTTCTCAGATACTATTGCTTCCCCTGAAGCAGGGAAACGTGTGTGTGTGTGTGTGTGTGTGTGTATGTGTGTGTGTGTGTGTGTGTGTGTGTGTGTGTGTGTGTGTGTGTGTGTGTGTGTGTGTGTGTGTGTGTGTGTGTGTGTGCGCACGCTCACCTAGTTGCCCTTGCGGGGGTTGAGCTTTGTCTCTTTAGTACCGCCTCTCAACCATCAATCAACTGTTGGGAGTGTATGTGATTACCTAAATGTAGTTACAGGATGAGAGCTGCGCTCGTGGTGTCCCGTCTTCCCAACACTCTTTGTCATATAACGCTTTGAAACTACTGACGGTTTTGGCTTCCACCACCTTCTCACCTAATTTGTTCCAACCGTCTACCTCTCTGTTTGCACAAGTGAATTTTCTAATATTTCTTCGGCATCTGTGTTTCGCTAGTTTAAATCTATGACCTCTTGTTGTTGAAGTTCCACGTCTTAGATAATCTTCCTTGTCAATTTTATCATTTCCTGTTATTATTTTGTATGTAGTGATCATATCACCTCTCTTTCTTCTGTCTTCTAGTTTTGGCATATTTAATGCCTCTAACCTCTCCTCGTAGCTCTTGCCCTTCAATTCTGGGAGCCACTTAGTAGCAATAATCAGGAGAAAGAAACTCTTCCAGTCTGTTACTGTCTCGAGTCCGTAACCCGGGTCCTTAAGGCTACGAACTCCGTGTTCTGCCCACTTGGCTGTGAGGTGTAGTCACTTAGTTCTACTCACCTAGATGTGTTTGTTGGGGTTTATATTATGACTATTATATTATTATTATTATATGTGTGTGTGCGTGTGTGTGGCTCATTTGGGTACTCAGCTTCCACCTGTGTCCCCTTGTGCGTGTACCACCCACGTTAAATAATCCATCCTTGTCTACGCCTCGCTGGGAGCCGGTCGGCCGAGCGCACAGCACGCTGGAATTGTGATCCTGTGGTCCCGGGTTCGATCCCGGGCACCGGCGAGAAACAAAGGGCCGAGTTTCTTTCACCCTATGCCCTCTGTTACCTAGCAGTAAAATAGGTACCTGGGTGTTAGTCAGCTGTCACGGGCTGTTTCCGGGGGGTGGAGGCCTGGTCGAGGACCGGGCCGCGGGGACACTAAAGCCCCGAAATCATCTCAAGACAACCTCAAGATAACCCCTGTCAATTCAGTATCCAGTATCTGGTCTCCTATTTCCTGCACCTAGTTTCATTACCTTACATTTACTTGGGTTGAACTTTAGTAGCCATTTGTTGGACTATTCCATCTGTTTATTTAAATCATCTTGTAGCCTCATACTATCTTCCTCTGTCTGAATCCTTTTCATAATTTTTGCATAATCTGTAAACATTGAGAGGAACGAATCTATACCTTCTGGAAGATCATTTACATATATCAGGAACAGTATAGGTCCAAGAACTGATCCCAGAGGGACTCCACTTGCGTCGCCTCGCCACTCCGAGACCTCACCCCTCACAGTGACTCGCTAACTTCTGTTGCTTAGGTACTCCCTTATCCAGTGGAGTACCTTCCCCTTTACTCCTGCCTCCATCTCCAGTTTGTGCACTAGTTTCTTATGTGGTACTGTATATATATATATATATATATATATATATATATATATATATATATATATATATATAATATATATATATGTCAATATTTTGTGTTTAATAGAAAGAGTTATCCCCAAGTTTGCTATTGGAGCTAATGTAAATTATCATCAAACACTCATCCACTAAGTAATGTGCAATCAGCCTGAAGCAGAGAGTTGTTGGAGGCAGTATTAGTGGAGCGCACACTCCAACCAAGGAAAGTAAACCTGCTTTACAATCAAATTAAATAATTTTGAACAACATGCAGACGTTTTTAGAGCGCTATAAAGCAATACTTTGCTTGCTTAAGAGTTAAACTTAATCGTGCAGTCAATGGGTTGAAATAGCGATATTTTTGCACCGGTTTACACACACACACACACACACACACATATATATATATATATATATATATATATATATATATATATATATATATATATATATATATATATATATATATATATATATATATATACATATATAAATGTGTGTGTGTGCCAAGAGGTGTACCCGACTTTTCGGTGTAAACTTGCTTATTTTGAGTGTGAGTAGTGTTGAGTTCTAGAATATAGTTGCTAGTTTATTAGCCAGCTAATGATTAGTGAGTGTGCAAGAATACACCAAACAAAGACTGGTTCCCCCTACTCGTTCAAGCTCTAATGGTTCAACTTGTTACTTGAAGTAACAAGTTGACCTCTGGGAAAAAGAAGACCTTGCTGGCCTGTTAAGCGGGTAAGACCTGCTTCGCCAAGCACCGCCTGGCTGATCGCCTTTAAGACCTCGCGGCCCCTCACAAAGAAACGGTGTGAAACAAGGGGTATTGTCCGCTCTTAATTAGTTGAAAGCATTCCTTTTCCTGCCCGGGGCATTGTTGGTCTTGTAGCCTGAGCTGGGCCCCATTGTTTGAGGTATTAGTTTGCTGGCTATTGTTCTCCCCTCCCTTCTCCCCTCCCTTCTCCCCTCCCTTCTCCCCTCCCTTCTCCCCTCCCTTCTCCCCTCCCTACCATTTTGCCTGCCTCGTACCCAGCCCTCTACCACCTACAGTCTTTGCTGACGGCGAAGCTCCAGTGAAGACGCACCCCCTCCTGGATAGGGGGTGCTCCCACCTCCTATCCAGGAAGGTGGATACGGGGTGGGAGGGAGGGAAGTAGGTGGGCTAGGATGCGAGAGGGGGGGGTATTCAAGGGGAAGGGGTAGGTGAGCAGGTGTAGAAGAGTGGGTAGGATGTAGGATAGTTAGGGATGGAAAGAAGGAAGGAAGAAAGAAGACTGGTAAGGGATGGAAGGTTAGAATAGGACAGGGAGATGGATTAATAAAGGGGAATGACGAAAACAGAAGGCTAGACGGAAGGAGGACGATTAACGAATGAAGAATGACAAAAAGGGAGATTGTGGTCTGGAAGAAAAGCAATAAGAGGGGAAAGAAAGAAAGGTGCTTCAGGTATCCCCCAAAGTACTGTGCTTCTTTTCCTCTCTTTCTCTCTCCCTCCCTTTCCCCTTCCATCTCTTCCTTCCTATGTTCTCCCCTTCCACGCACTCTCCCCTCCCTCCCTCTTCATCACTCGTCCCATCTCGTAACCATCCCCTCGGACTGACCGGTAGAGTGCGGACTGGCTGCTTGCAGACCTGCGACGGTTGAAGAGTTTGTGTCCCAATCCTTCACTAGCCCCCCCACCTATCCTATCCTCCTATCCTCGAGACTTAGTGCTTTCTTCTCATTATTTCCTTTCCTTCCTGTCCCTCATTCCCCCCCTCCCCCCCCCCCCCCCAGGACTTCGTAAAGCCGGTCTCGCGGGAAAGAGCTATAACCTGCATATAGAGAATGTGAAGTCAGGCATAAAAGGAATACAAAGGAAGGCAAACAGCAACAGACCATTGGATCCAAACGAGGCTGTTTGTTTATTTAATAGAAGGCTTATAGTGGCGGGCTTTGTGAGTCCCCGAGTGAGGGACAGACATTGTGAGTCCCGAGTGAGGGACAGACATTGTGAGTCCCCGAGTGAGGGACAGACATTGTGAGTCCCCGAGTGAGGGACAGACATTGTGAGTCCCCGAGTGAGGGACAGACATTGTGAGTCCCCGAGTGAGGGACAGACATTGTGAGTCCCCGAGTGAGGGACAGACATTGTCAGTAGTAGGGTTGGCAGTCCACAGGGGATTTTTTTTTTTTGGGGCGGAGGACCCCTGTGGACTGCGCAGTCCACAGGGGATTTTTTTTTTCTGGGAGAAAAATCCCCTGTGGAACCCATAGTTTTCAGGTCCAAAGGAGAAAAAGTTACCTGTGGGAGCCAGGGTTTTCAGGTAAATAATGTCATACGAGTTTGTTAAAGTTCTTATGAGAAAAATAATTTCCGAGACTTAGAAGTTTGTTAAGGCCTTATGGGACAAATTCAAGTAACGTATGTAGCTCTTTAGGGTTTCCAGGAGAACTCTACGGACATTGTTTTACATGTTTTCAACTTACAAAAATCGTCTATGCAAGCCTTAGTTATTCATGTAAATTTAGAAATTCGTGTTTGTGAGCCATGGTTTTCAGGGTTTCGTACATCACACCCCCCTCCCTCCCCCTTACCTCGCAATCTCTCGCGTCACCTTTATTTACTTTACGCCCAGCCAGCCAGGTTACCTCTTAATCTTATCTTATCTTCTCCATAATATCTCGACCGTCCCTCCTCTCTCTCTCTCTCCTTTCATTCAGTTCAGTTCAGCTATTTTCCAACATCGTATGTTTGCTCCTTTTCATTAAGCAAGTCAGTTTTACACAAATAAATCGTGTTAGTAAGCAAGTTCTAGCTCACGTTCCCCCACCTTAGTCCCCTGTCGTATAATAAATACTATCATTCCAATCCCTCTAAAATTTAAAAATAATCATATTTCAAACGTAGTTCAATACAGTAATTTAGTTACCAAGCTCCAGCGCTTGTCCTCCGCCTTAGCTCTCTCTCGTATCTTCGTTAGTAACAGTCCAATTTCCCTAAAATTTTTACCCTCTGTATTTCAGGCTCCGTAAATAAGATCAAAACAGTTATCGAGCTCCAGCGCTTGTCCCCCACCTTAGTTCGTTTATACAAGATCGTTAGTAACAGTCCAATTTCCCTGAAATTTTTACCCTCTGTATTTCAGACACCGTAAATAAAATCAAGTCAGTTATCGAGCTCCAGCTCTCGTCCCCCGCCTTAGTTCTCCTTCGTATCTTTGTAAATAACCCATCAATTTCCCTGAATTTTTTACCCTCTGTATTTCAGACACCGTAAATAAAATCAAGTCAGTTACTGAGCTCCAGCTCTCGTCCCCCCACCCTCTTCCACCCTCAAGTCTTTAACCCATCAATTTCCCTGAAATTTTTACCCTCTGTATTTCAGACATAGTAAATATGAAGTAAACAATTATAAAACTCTAGCTCTTGTCCTCTGTCCAAGTTCACTCATGTAAATTCATTACTATCAGTCCAAATCCCCCCATAGATTTAAACACCCAACTACATTTTCAGACATAGTAAATAAAACCAGTTCAGTTATCAAGTTTCAACTCTTGTGCCCCAGCTTAGTTCATTTTGTACAAGTTCTTTATTTCCAACTAAATCATCCTAAGATTTAAGATCACCTTATTTTCTAACGTAGTAAAATTAATCAGGGCATTAACCAAGCTCCATTCCCTCAGCCTTAGATCATCAGACATAAATATTTTCGATCAAGTCCGTCTCCAGCTTAACTCTTACCCTTTCCCTCCCTTACCTTTTCATCCCCAACGTACCCAAACCTTCAATAATCGTACTGTATTTGCATATTTTCTCTATATTCAGCTGTGTTCTTCGTATTCTCATCCGTGTTCACTCCATGTTCTTCAAATGTTCACAGTCCCATTCAGTTCATATTTTCACAAGTATCTCCATTTTTTCTGTAATCTTTCTCTTAGTCTCATTATGTTCTCTACAAATTCTAGTCATATTTTCTATGTTTTCATATGTTCTCTGTATAACTTTTATACTCAATATTCATGCTAACTTCCATATTTTGTGTTCTTTGTCAATATTCATGTTCCTCTACAAGTTCATGTTCCTCACAAGATCACTTCGTTTTTCACCTTCACTTACATGTTTTCTACATTCTTTTGTCATATTCTCCATGTTCTTCACAAGTCCATTGTTCATTCTTTGTAATCCCTATTCTCCTTATCATGTTTTCATGTTCTCTGTAAGTTCATATTCCCAGCATGTTCACTGTATTCATCAACTTTTCTTACATGTGTTCTTTGCCATGTTCCCCATATGTTCTCTGGGTTTTTCCCCTTACATGTTATTTAACGTTCCTTAACTAAAAAAATCTTTCGCCAATCAACTAAAAACATAGTCACTTTCGTCATTTCTCAACTAAACCTATTATCCAGTCAACTAAAAATAGTCAGAAATAGCCTCGTTCAACACTGTTCTTAACTAAAACAACCTTTCTCTTAGCTGAAAATTGTCAAAGGAAACTTCTTTCAGCACTTTCTTAACAGCCGCTATGTTTCATCAGGAAAAAATTGTCAAAGGAAACTTTCCAAAACTGTTCATAACTAGCTTTTATCCATCGTCAATCAACTAAATAATAACTTTCATCATTTCTTAACTAAACTTATTCCCCAGTCATCAGAAAATAGCCGTGTTCTTCATGTTTCATTGTCATTTCATAACTAAAATTATCCATCAATCAACAGAAAAAGTCATATTCATCATTTCGTAACAGCCATTATGTTTTCGTCAAGAAAGAAAATATAGTCAAACATATCTATCATCGTCGTTCTTAACTGACATTATACTTTGGGGAGCACAAAAAATAGTCTCCCTCGTCATGTTTTCTCTTTTTTTCCATAACTAAAAGTATTCATCAGTCAACTAAAAAATAGTTACTTCATCATGTTTCCTTGTCATTTCTTAACTGAAATATCACTTCTCTCATCTGAAATAGTCATGTGTAGCCTCGTTCAACACTGTTCTTAACTAAAGTAGCCTTTCACTTCGCTAAAATAGTCATATTCGTCATTGTTCCTAACTAAAATTATATGTCGTTAAGTAAGAAATATAGTCAAAGACTCTCTTCGAGACATCAAAGACATCCTTTAAGACTTCAATGGGACTCATCGAGATATCAAAAGACACTCTCAAACACTAAAAATTTACTTGCATCCTCAAAGTTAATCTCAGAGGCATAAAAGTTATTCTCGGAGCTATCAAATTAATCTCTAAAACAACAAAAGTTAATCTCTGTCATCAAAGTTGATCTGCAAGATATCTTCGAGACATCAAAAGTTACTTTTCATTACATCAAAGACGCATTCAAATACTACCCATGTTCTCAGAAGTCTTTCTCAAAGTCATCAAAGTTATTCAAAGAGCTAACAAAAGTTATTCTCAGAGTCACTTTCGTTCTTCAGAGAAACTTTCCAAAACATCTTTGTTCATCAAAGTTATTCTCAGAGTTAACAAAGGTAATCTCTAACTCACTCTCGTACATCAAAGTTGTTTCAAAGACATCAAAGTTAATCTCAGAGTTATCCAAAGACATTCTCAAAGTCATCTAAAGTTATTCTCTATGACATCAAAGTTATTCTAAGAGTTATCAAAAGTTCTTCTCAGTCATGTTATGTTATTCTCTAACTCTCTTCCATTCATCAAAGACATTCTCTAAGCCCTCAAAGTTATTCTCTAAGACAACAAAGTCATTCCCAGAGTCATCAAAAGTTATTCTTCGAAACATAAAATTTGCTCTGTAAGATATCTTCGTTCATCAAACTTATTCTCCGAGATATCTAAAGTTATTCTCAGAACAATCAAAAGTTATTATAAGACAACAAAAGTTATTCTCAGAGCTACCCAAAGCTATTCTCAGAGTCACCTTCGTTCGTCAGAGAAACTTTCAAAACATCTTTGTTCAACAAACTTGTTTTCAAAGTCATCAAAAGTTAATGTAAGACATCTGTTTTCATCAAAGTTATTTTCAGAGACATCTAAAGTTATTATGTAAGACATAAAAGTTATTCTCAGAGACATCAAATGTTATTCTCGAAGTCATCAAAGATATTTTCAGAGACATCTAAAGTTAATTTCTATGTTATAAAGTTATTCTCAGAGACATCTAAAGTTAATCTTGGTCATCAAAGTTGTTCTCTAAACATCAATGTTGTTCTCCAAGACATCAAAGATGTTCTCAAAATCATAAAAGTTATTCCCAGAGCTATCAAAGTTATTCTCAAAGTCATCAAAGTTATTCAAAGAGCTAACAAAAGTTATTCTCTAAGTAACCTTTCGTTCATCAGAGAAGCTTTCTAAGACATCTTCGTTCATCAATGTTGATCTCTAAGTCACCTTTGTTCATCAAAGAAACTCTCCTTCTTCCATCAAGTTATACTTTAAGACAACATTGTTGTTCTCTAAGACATCTTCAGGCATAAAATTTCTCCCCAAATGTAACTAGCTCAGCTTTTCATATCAAACTTACACTTCTGTTAAATATATTTTCTTAGACATTTTACCTTTTAATCTATTCTCTGAACTACACTGTTCAAACCTACGTAACCTATCCTCTCCACCCAATGTTACTTAGTTAACGTAACGTTCCTAAACCTAACTTTACCTATCCTAACATAACTTACCTTACCTTACCTATCTTACCTAACTTTACCTATGTTACCTTACCTTACCTACCTTTCCTATCTTACCTAACTTTACCTATCTTACCTATCTTACCTATCTTACCTTACCTTACCTACCTTTCCTAACTTAACCTGCTTAACCTATCTTACCTATCTTACCTAACTTTACCTATCTTACCTAACTTAACTTTCATAACCTAACTTTACCTATCCTAACATAACTTACCTTACCTTCCCTATCTTACCTAACTTTACCTATCCTAACATAACTTACCTTACCTATCATACCTAACTTTACCTATCCTAACTTAACTTACCTAACTTATTCTGCTTAACCTAACTTACCTACATTACCTAACTTAACCTGCTTAACCTAACTTATTTAACTTATCTTACCTATCCTAACCTAACTTGCTTTACCTAACTTAATCTTACATTCCCAAACTGATGTATCCTAACTTATCTAGTCAAACCAGACATGATCTAACTTACATAAGTATTCCTTCTTGTCTTTTGTGTTTCGTCAATCATTGTCTCATATTCATTTACTCATTTCATTAGTTAATTTCTCAAATGGTCACTTATGCATTTCAAGTGCTATTTGTTAGAGATTGGATATTTAAGCATTTCAAAGAATTTTTGTTATATATGGGCATTTACTCATTTCAAGGGTTAATTTCTCAAATGGACATTTTTGCATTTCAAGTGTCATTTGTTTAAGATTGGGTGTTTAACCATTTCAAGGGTTATTTGTTAAAGTTCATCAAGTTGCCCATAAGTTGTATTTATTATGTTTGTTATCTTATGTTCTTATTCCCCAACCCCTTAACCTAACCTCTTGTAATCTTAGTGTATTTAGTAGGTTCTATCTTATGTTCTTATTCCCCAACCCATTAACCTAACCTCATGTAATCTTAGTGTATTTAGTAGGTTCTATCTTATGTTCTTATTCCCCAACCCTTTAACCTAACCTTTCAGATGTAGTTTGTTGAATATATTATCCTTTTCCTAACCTTTCAGATGTAGTTTTGTTTCTCCTTTTGTATATTTTTACCCAAACCCACCATCCCACTTAACCTTCTTTCCTTCTTATACTTTGTTTTCACATATAAGTTCATTCTTTATCTTAGTAATAATAAAAATTACAATAGTAAAGAATCAGATCTACTAAGACTTGAAATTGAGAAACAAGAGCTCAAGGGAGTGAGAGCATGAAAGAAGAGCAAGGAGTAAGAGAGAGGGGGCGGAAGAGAATGGGACAAAGAAGAGAGAATGAGAGAGAGTGTGGGCATGGGGGAACTAAGACTTGAATTTGAGAAAAAAGAAAACTAAGCGAATGAGAGTGAGGGTGTGAGAATGGGAGCATTAAGACTTGAATTTGAGAAACAAGAGAGCATTTGAGCAAATGAGGGAGAGAGAGGGGGAGGAAGAGAGAGAATAAGGGAGAGAGATAGAAAAGGAGGGTTAGAAGGAGTAGGAGAATCAAAGTAAAGAAGGAAAGATGGTTTGGGTAAAAATATACAAAAAGGAGAAACAAAACTACATCTGAAAGGTTAGGAAAAGGATAATATATTCAACAAACTACATCTGAAAGGTTAGGTTAAAGGGTTGGGGAATAAGAACATAAGATAGAACCTACTAAATACACTAAGATTACATGAGGTTAGGTTAAGGGGTTGGGGAATAAGAACATAAGATAGAACCTACTAAATACACTAAGATTACAAGAGGTTAGGTTAAGGGGTTGGGGAATAAGAACATAAGATAACAAACATAATAAATACAACTTATGGGCAACTTGATGAACTTTAACAAATAACCCTTGAAATGGTTAAACACCCAATCTTAAACAAATGACACTTGAAATGCAAAAATGTCCATTTGAGAAATTAACCCTTGAAATGAGTAAATGCCCATATATAACAAAAATTCTTTGAAATGCTTAAATATCCAATCTCTAACAAATAGCACTTGAAATGCATAAGTGACCATTTGAGAAATTAACTAATGAAATGAGTAAATGAATATGAGACAATGATTGACGAAACACAAAAGACAAGAAGGAATACTTATGTAAGTTAGATCATGTCTGGTTTGACTAGATAAGTTAGGATACATCAGTTTGGGAATGTAAGATTAAGTTAGGTAAAGCAAGTTAGGTTAGGATAGGTAAGATAAGTTAAATAAGTTAGGTTAAGCAGGTTAAGTTAGGTAATGTAGGTAAGTTAGGTTAAGCAGAATAAGTTAGGTAAGTTAAGTTAGGATAGGTAAAGTTAGGTATGATAGGTAAGGTAAGTTATGTTAGGATAGGTAAAGTTAGGTAAGATAGGGAAGGTAAGGTAAGTTATGTTAGGATAGGTAAAGTTAGGTTATGAAAGTTAAGTTAGGTAAGATAGGTAAAGTTAGGTAAGATAGGTAAGATAGGTTAAGCAGGTTAAGTTAGGAAAGGTAGGTAAGGTAAGGTAAGATAGGTAAGATAGGTAAAGTTAGGTAAGATAGGAAAGGTAGGTAAGGTAAGGTAACATAGGTAAAGTTAGGTAAGATAGGTAAGGTAAGGTAAGTTATGTTAGGATAGGTAAAGTTAGGTTTAGGAACGTTACGTTAACTAAGTAACATTGGGTGGAGAGGATAGGTTACGTAGGTTTGAACAGTGTAGTTCAGAGAATAGATTAAAAGGTAAAATGTCTAAGAAAATATATTTAACAGAAGTGTAAGTTTGATATGAAAAGCTGAGCTAGTTACATTTGGGGAGAAATTTTATGCCTGAAGATGTCTTAGAGAACAACAATGTTGTCTTAAAGTATAACTTGATGGAAGAAGGAGAGTTTCTTTGATGAACAAAGGTGACTTAGAGATCAACATTGATGAACGAAGATGTCTTAGAAAGCTTCTCTGATGAACGAAAGGTTACTTAGAGAATAACTTTTGTTAGCTCTTTGAATAACTTTGATGACTTTGAGAATAACTTTGATAGCTCTGGGAATAACTTTTATGATTTTGAGAACATCTTTGATGTCTTGGAGAACAACATTGATGTTTAGAGAACAACTTTGATGACCAAGATTAACTTTAGATGTCTCTGAGAATAACTTTATAACATAGAAATTAACTTTAGATGTCTCTGAAAATATCTTTGATGACTTCGAGAATAACATTTGATGTCTCTGAGAATAACTTTTATGTCTTACATAATAACTTTAGATGTCTCTGAAAATAACTTTGATGAAAACAGATGTCTTACATTAACTTTTGATGACTTTGAAAACAAGTTTGTTGAACAAAGATGTTTTGAAAGTTTCTCTGACGAACGAAGGTGACTCTGAGAATAGCTTTGGGTAGCTCTGAGAATAACTTTTGTTGTCTTATAATAACTTTTGATTGTTCTGAGAATAACTTTAGATATCTCGGAGAATAAGTTTGATGAACGAAGATATCTTACAGAGCAAATTTTATGTTTCGAAGAATAACTTTTGATGACTCTGGGAATGACTTTGTTGTCTTAGAGAATAACTTTGAGGGCTTAGAGAATGTCTTTGATGAATGGAAGAGAGTTAGAGAATAACATAACATGACTGAGAAGAACTTTTGATAACTCTTAGAATAACTTTGATGTCTTAGAGAATAACTTTAGATGACTTTGAGAATGTCTTTGGATAACTCTGAGATTAACTTTGATGTCTTTGAAACAACTTTGATGTACGAGAGTGAGTTAGAGATTACCTTTGTTAACTCTGAGAATAACTTTGATGAACAAAGATGTTTTGGAAAGTTTCTCTGAAGAACGAAAGTGACTCTGAGAATAACTTTTGTTAGCTCTTTGAATAACTTTGATGACTTTGAGAAAGACTTCTGAGAACATGGGTAGTATTTGAATGCGTCTTTGATGTAATGAAAAGTAACTTTTGATGTCTCGAAGATATCTTGCAGATCAACTTTGATGACAGAGATTAACTTTTGTTGTTTTAGAGATTAATTTGATAGCTCCGAGAATAACTTTTATGCCTCTGAGATTAACTTTGAGGATGCAAGTAAATTTTTAGTGTTTGAGAGTGTCTTTTGATATCTCGATGAGTCCCATTGAAGTCTTAAAGGATGTCTTTGATGTCTCGAAGAGAGTCTTTGACTATATTTCTTACTTAACGACATATAATTTTAGTTAGGAACAATGACGAATATGACTATTTTAGCGAAGTGAAAGGCTACTTTAGTTAAGAACAGTGTTGAACGAGGCTACACATGACTATTTCAGATGAGAGAAGTGATATTTCAGTTAAGAAATGACAAGGAAACATGATGAAGTAACTATTTTTTAGTTGACTGATGAATACTTTTAGTTATGGAAAAAAAGAGAAAACATGACGAGGGAGACTATTTTTTGTGCTCCCCAAAGTATAATGTCAGTTAAGAACGACGATGATAGATATGTTTGACTATATTTTCTTTCTTGACGAAAACATAATGGCTGTTACGAAATGATGAATATGACTTTTTCTGTTGATTGATGGATAATTTTAGTTATGAAATGACAATGAAACATGAAGAACACGGCTATTTTCTGATGACTGGGGAATAAGTTTAGTTAAGAAATGATGAAAGTTATTATTTAGTTGATTGACGATGGATAAAAGCTAGTTATGAACAGTTTTGGAAAGTTTCCTTTGACAATTTTTTCCTGATGAAACATAGCGGCTGTTAAGAAAGTGCTGAAAGAAGTTTCCTTTGACAATTTTCAGCTAAGAGAAAGGTTGTTTTAGTTAAGAACAGTGTTGAACGAGGCTATTTCTGACTATTTTTAGTTGACTGGATAATAGGTTTAGTTGAGAAATGACGAAAGTGACTATGTTTTTAGTTGATTGGCGAAAGATTTTTTTAGTTAAGGAACGTTAAATAACATGTAAGGGGAAAAACCCAGAGAACATATGGGGAACATGGCAAAGAACACATGTAAGAAAAGTTGATGAATACAGTGAACATGCTGGGAATATGAACTTACAGAGAACATGAAAACATGATAAGGAGAATAGGGATTACAAAGAATGAACAATGGACTTGTGAAGAACATGGAGAATATGACAAAAGAATGTAGAAAACATGTAAGTGAAGGTGAAAAACGAAGTGATCTTGTGAGGAACATGAACTTGTAGAGGAACATGAATATTGACAAAGAACACAAAATATGGAAGTTAGCATGAATATTGAGTATAAAAGTTATACAGAGAACATATGAAAACATAGAAAATATGACTAGAATTTGTAGAGAACATAATGAGACTAAGAGAAAGATTACAGAAAAAATGGAGATACTTGTGAAAATATGAACTGAATGGGACTGTGAACATTTGAAGAACATGGAGTGAACACGGATGAGAATACGAAGAACACAGCTGAATATAGAGAAAATATGCAAATACAGTACGATTATTGAAGGTTTGGGTACGTTGGGGATGAAAAGGTAAGGGAGGGAAAGGGTAAGAGTTAAGCTGGAGACGGACTTGATCGAAAATATTTATGTCTGATGATCTAAGGCTGAGGGAATGGAGCTTGGTTAATGCCCTGATTAATTTTACTACGTTAGAAAATAAGGTGATCTTAAATCTTAGGATGATTTAGTTGGAAATAAAGAACTTGTACAAAATGAACTAAGCTGGGGCACAAGAGTTGAAACTTGATAACTGAACTGGTTTTATTTACTATGTCTGAAAATGTAGTTGGGTGTTTAAATCTATGGGGGGATTTGGACTGATAGTAATGAATTTACATGAGTGAACTTGGACAGAGGACAAGAGCTAGAGTTTTATAATTGTTTACTTCATATTTACTATGTCTGAAATACAGAGGGTAAAAATTTCAGGGAAATTGATGGGTTAAAGACTTGAGGGTGGAAGAGGGTGGGGGGACGAGAGCTGGAGCTCAGTAACTGACTTGATTTTATTTACGGTGTCTGAAATACAGAGGGTAAAAAATTCAGGGAAATTGATGGGTTATTTACAAAGATACGAAGGAGAACTAAGGCGGGGGACGAGAGCTGGAGCTCGATAACTGACTTGATTTTATTTACGGTGTCTGAAATACAGAGGGTAAAAATTTCAGGGAAATTGGACTGTTACTAACGATCTTGTATAAACGAACTAAGGTGGGGGACAAGCGCTGGAGCTCGATAACTGTTTTGATCTTATTTACGGAGCCTGAAATACAGAGGGTAAAAATTTTAGGGAAATTGGACTGTTACTAACGAAGATACGAGAGAGAGCTAAGGCGGAGGACAAGCGCTGGAGCTTGGTAACTAAATTACTGTATTGAACTACGTTTGAAATATGATTATTTTTAAATTTTAGAGGGATTGGAATGATAGTATTTATTATACGACAGGGGACTAAGGTGGGGGAACGTGAGCTAGAACTTGCTTACTAACACGATTTATTTGTGTAAAACTGACTTGCTTAATGAAAAGGAGCAAACATACGATGTTGGAAAATAGCTGAACTGAACTGAATGAAAGGAGAGAGAGAGAGAGGAGGGACGGTCGAGATATTATGGAGAAGATAAGATAAGATTAAGAGGTAACCTGGCTGGCTGGGCGTAAAGTAAATAAAGGTGACGCGAGAGATTGCGAGGTAAGGGGGAGGGAGGGGGGTGTGATGTACGAAACCCTGAAAACCATGGCTCACAAACACGAATTTCTAAATTTACATGAATAACTAAGGCTTGCATAGACGATTTTTGTAAGTTGAAAACATGTAAAACAATGTCCGTAGAGTTCTCCTGGAAACCCTAAAGAGCTACATACGTTACTTGAATTTGTCCCATAAGGCCTTAACAAACTTCTAAGTCTCGGAAATTATTTTTCTCATAAGAACTTTAACAAACTCGTATGACATTATTTACCTGAAAACCCTGGCTCCCACAGGTAACTTTTTCTCCTTTGGACCTGAAAACTATGGGTTCCACAGGGGATTTTTCTCCCAGAAAAAAAAAATCCCCTGTGGACTGCGCAGTCCACAGGGGTCCTCCGCCCCAAAAAAAAAAAATCCCCTGTGGACTGCCAACCCTACTACTATTGTCTTCCCTAAATGCCTTTAAACATGAATACGGTATATCTCTTTATTACTTAATTTCACTCACGCACACACTAGTATACACACACACACACACACACATCAGGGGCCTGGTAGCCTGGTGGATAGCGCGCAGGACTCGTAATTCTGTGGCGCGGGTTCGATTCCCGCACCAGGCAGAAACAAATGGGCAAAGTTTCTTTCACCTTGAATGCCCCTGTTACCTAGCAGTAAATAGGTACCTGGGAGTTAGTCAGCTGTCACGGGCTGCTTCCTGGTGTGTGTGTGTGTGTGGTGTGGAAAAAAAAATAGTAAAAGCTGATTGACAGTTAAGAGGCGTGCCGATAAAGCTAAGCTCAACCCCCCCCCCCCCCCCGCAAACACAACTAGGTGAATACAACTAGGTGAATACACACACACACACACACACACACACACACACAGGGGATTAGGGGAGCCTGACGGCTGAGTGGACAGCGCTCATGATTCTTAGTCCTAAGGTTCGGTGATCGATCCCAGGCGGAGGCGGAAACAAATGGGCAGAGTTTTTTTTTCACCCTGATGGACCTGTTCACCTATCAGTAAAAAGGTATCTGGGAGTTAGACAACTGCTACAGGCAGCTTCCTTGGAATGTGTGTGTGTACTCACCTATTTGTGCTTGCAGGATCGAGCATTGACTCTTAGATCCCGCCTTTCCAGCTATCGGTTGTTTACAGCAATGACTCCTGTCCCATTTCCCTATCATACCTAATTTTAAAAGTATGAATAGAGTTTGCTTCCACAACCTGTTCCCCAAGTGCATTCCATTTTTCCACTACTCTCACGCTAAAAGAAAACTTCCTAACATCTCTGTGACTCATCTGAGTTTCCAGTTTCCACCATTGTCCCCTCGTTCTTTTTATTATTACATGTGAACATTTCATCTATTTCCACTTTATCAATTCCCCTGAGTATTTTATGTGTCCCTATCATATCTCCCCTCTCCCTTCTTTTCTCTAGTATCGTAAGGTTCAGTTCCTTCAGACGCTCTTCATATCCCATCCCTAGTAACTATCGGACAAGCCTCGTCGCAAACCTCTGAGCCTTCTCCAGTTTCCTTATGTGTTTCTTCAGGTGGGGGCTCCATGATGAGGCGGCATACTCTAAGACTGGTCTCACGTAGGCAGTGTAAAGCGCCCTAAAAGCCTCCTCACTTAAGTTTCTGAATGAAGTTCTAATTTTCGCCAGTGTGGAGTACGCTGCTGTCGTTATCCTATTTATATGTGCCTCAGGAGTTAGATTAGGTGTTACGTCCACTCCCAGGTCTCTTTCTCGAATCGTTACAGGTAGGCAGTTCCCCTTCATTGTGTACTGTCCCTTTGGTCGCCTATCACCTGATTCCATTTCCATAACTTTACATTTACTCCTGTTGAACTCCAGTAGCCATTTCTCTGACCATCTCTGCAACCTGTTTAAGTCCTCTTGGAGGATCCTACAATCCTCATCTGTCACAACTCTTCTCATTAATTTTGCGTCATCCGCAAACATTGACATGTAGGATTCCACTCCTGTAAACGTATCATTTACGTAAATTAGAAAGAGGATTGATCCCAGCACCGATCCTTGAGGTACTCCACTTGTTACTGTTCGCCAGTCCGACTTCTCGCCCCATTCCATTACCCTCTGGCTCCTTCCTGTTAGGTAGTTCCTCACCCATGCTAGGGCCTTTCCGCTTTCTCCTGCCTGCCTCTCAAGTTTGTATAGCAGTCTCATGTGCGGTACTGTATTAAAGGCCTTTTGACAGTCAAGAAATATGCAGTCTCCCCAGCCTTCTCTGTCCTGCCTTATCCTTGCTTCTTTATCATAGAATTCTAAAAGGTTTATTAGGCATGATTTCCCTGGCCAGAACCCACGTTGGTGCTTGTTTACAAACCCAATGCTCTCCAGGTGCTCAACAAGTCTTAGCCTAATTATTCTTTCAAGTATTTTGCAGGGGATGCTTGTCAGTGATACGGGTCTGTAGTTAAGTGCCTCCTCCCTATCACCTTTCTTGAAAATCGGTACGACATTTGCCTTCTTCAAGTAACTGGGCAATTCTCCCAACATAGTGACTCATTAAAGATCATTGCCAGAGGCACGCTGAGAGCCTGCACTGCTTCTTTTAGTATCAACGGTGATACCTTGTCTGGTCCAACTGCTTTAGCTGCATCCAGTGTTGTCACCTGTTTCATTACCTCCTCTGCTGTCACCTCTATATCTGATAGTCTTTCATCTAGGGTAATCTCTTTTTACAATGGGAGCCGCTCAGGCTCGGTTGTAAACACTCCATGGAAACTTGCATTCAGTACCTCGCAGATTTCCTTGTCGCTTTCTGTATATGCCCCTTCTGTTTTCCTCAGTCTTGTCACTTGGTCATTTACCGACATCTTCCTTCTTATATGGCTATGTTGTAATTTAGGTTGCTTTTTCGCCTTGACTGCAATATCATTCTCATAATTTTTTTCCGACACTCGTCTTATGTTAATGTAATCATTCCTAGCTCTGTTACATCTAATCCTGTTGTCCTCTGTCCTTTGTCTTCTGTACTTCCTCCACTCCCTCCTGCTTCTCACTTTTGCTTCCTGACACTGTCTATTAAACCATGGGTTATTATATTCCCTCCTGCTTTTTCCTTTACTGTTGGAATAAATCTCTTCAACTTCCTTGCATTTCCATATGACTTGGTTCATCATACCTTGCACTGTTTTTCCTCTAAGTTCTTCCTCCCACTGCACTTCTCCCAGGTAGTCCCTTATCCTTCTGTAGCCCACTCTTCTGTAATCAAGTCTCCTTTCCCGGACCAATTGTCCTTTGGTCACAATTTTAAGTTCCATCATGTAGTCAAAGACTAGGACACAATGGTCACTGGCTCCTAGTGGTATTTCATGTTCCAACTGCTCGATGTCTTCTACATTCTGGGTGAAAATGAGATCTAATAGGCTGGGCGTATCCCCTCCTCTTTCTCTAGTGTCTTCCTTCACATGCTGTGTTAGGAAATTCCTGTCAATAACGTCTACCAGCTTCGCTCCCCAGGTCTCCTCCCCGCCATAGCGATTCCTTGTTTCCCAATCTATTTCTCCGTGATTTAGGTCCCTTCATGACCAGCAGCTTCGCTCTCATTCTATGCGCTATTGTTGCTGCCCTCTGCAGTCCATCTATACATACCTTGTTGCTGTCCTCGTACTCCTGCCTGGGCCTTCTACTGTTTGGTGGGGGATTATAGAGTATCAAGTGTGTGTGTGTGTGTGTGTGTGTGTGTGTGTGTGTGTGTATTCACTTTGTTGAATTCATCTAGCTTGCGGGGATTGAGCTCTGGCTCTTTCGGCCCGCCTCTCAACTGTCAATCAACAGATTTTTTCATATACACACACACACACACACACACACACACACACACACACACACACACACACACACACACACACAGGGGGGGGACATGATCACCACATTCAAGATCCTCAAGGGAATCGACAGGGTTGATAAAGACAGGCTGTTGAACACAAGGGGCACATGCACTAGGGGACACAGGTGGAAACTGAGTGCCCAAATGACCCACAGAGATATTAGAAAGAACTTTTTTAGTGTCAGAGTGGTTGACAAATGGAATGCATTAGGAAGTGATGTGGTGGAGGCTGACTCCATACACAGTTTCAAGTGTAGATATGATAGAGCCCAAAAGGCTCAGGAACCTGTACACCTGTTGATTGACAGTTGAGAGGCGGGACCAAAGAGCCAGAGCTCAACCCCCGCAAGCACAACTAGGTGAGTACACACAACGTTTAGACGACATGACTAAGCAGACATAGGAAAATGATTGGGTAGATTATGTAAATTTTCAAATCAAGGGATTCCACCACAATACTCATGCCGTTCAAATTATTTGTGCTATCCCGCCTTGAGTACTGCTCAGCACTAACTTTCCCCTGTCAAATTTGGAGATATTTCTGAAATATAACATGCACAAACACAGTAAAAACAAAAATAATTGGGATATCTCACAGCACAAAATATTTTTTCCGAGTACAAGATGAGAGACATCGTATAATATGTACGTGAAACATAGTGGAAGATCAGGTCTTAAATAAGAATCACAAAATATCAACATACTGGATCAAAATATATGGTAGGAAATGTAAAAAGAGACCTTCTGAAGAGAGTAAGTTCCTTTGACATGAAGATCACCGTACACACACCCCAGAGGCCCAAAACTCTTCAATATTCTCATAAATATAAAAAAAAATATTTCTGAAATCAAAGTGGACGCGTTCAGGAAGTAATTAGACAAGTTCCTGTAGGAAGTGCCGGAGGACAACCGGGTTATAATGGATATGTTTGAGATACTCTCCACTCTGGCCCCCCAGGAGAGGCTTGCAGAGTACAAGAACTCTTGGAAACTACTCCAAGTGAGCCACACAACTCTCCCCGCCCACTCACCATTCTACACGGCGCATGCAGATATGTCACTATCCACGACATCTCTGGAAGGAAAAAAAATACTGCGTATGCGAATCATTTTTACGCGTAATGATTCTGGCAGAACGCCCTGGGAGGAACATCAATATGAGCCAGCGAGACGCTCCAGGGGACACGCACTCTCAAGCCTGGCACAGCCCCGCAACAAAGAGCTCACTAGCTCCTGATTGAGTCACTCTATTGATGTAAGCGTTCCGTGTTAAGAGGGTGACGGGGGGTGGTCTGAGGAAGTGGGTGACGGGGGGTGGTCTGAGGGAGTGAGTGACGGGGGGTGGTCTGAGGGAGTGGGTGACGGGGGGTGGTCTGAGGGAGAGGGTGACGGGGGGTGGTCTGAGGGAGAGGGTGACGGGGGGTGGTCTGAGGGAGAGGGTGACGGGGGGTGGTCTGAGGGAGAGGGTGACGGGGGGTGGTCTGAGGGAGAGGGTGACGGGGGGTGGTCTGAGGGAGAGGGTGACGGGAGGTGGTCTGAGGGAGAGGGTGACGGGAGGTGTTCTGAGGGAGAGGGTGACGGGGGGGTGTTCTGAGGGAGAGGGTGACGGGGGGTGTTCTGAGGGAGAGGGTGACGGGAGGTGGTCTGAGGGAGAGGGTGACGGGGGGTGGTCTGAGGGAGAGGGTGACGGGAGGTGTTCTGAGGGAGAGGGTGACGGGGGGGAGGTTCTGAGGGAGTGGGTGACGGGGGGTGGTCTGAGGGAGAGGGTGACGGGGGGGGGTGATCTGAGGGAAAGGGTGACGGGAGGGGGTCTGAGGGAGGGGGTGACAGGGGGCCGAAGAAATAAAGAGGGGTGGAGTTTAACGGGGTAGGTGTTTGAGGGAGAGGGACGGGTGGTCGAGGACTGGTGTGGGCTAGACAGCGTGTTCACTGGGGAGGAGGTGAAAGGGTCGTAGAGAGGAAACGATTTATGAATGGAACTACACCGGGAGGCACGAATTAGCCCTTAGGGGCAGTAATAGAACCTCACACAAGCACAGGAGGATAATGGGGAAGCCTAATGGGTATCCCGGATGGAGTCTTAATGACAAAATAAAAAATTAGACTTACTAAAACCCAAATCTAATCTACAGGAGGAATAATAGAGCTTAAGGAAAAGTTCTATGAAAACTAATTAATAGACTCGATTAAAAACCGTAAGAAAGAATTAATAGAGCTTTGAAAAAGATCAAAAAGAAAGAATTAATAGTAACCACAGTAAGATATAGGAGGAAGATGTGTAGCCTAGGGCAATGGGGGGGGGATGGGAGGGGGGGGGGAGAGGCCTTTAGAATAGGCTAATGGGAAGCACAAGGAAGGTATTAACAGGGTCTATTGTTGAGCTTGTATTGTAGGACTTTCGTTGGTCTTGTATAGTTGGACTTGTATTCCTGGGCTAGTATTGATAAACTTATTTTGTCGGACCTGTGTCGTTGGACTTACTGTTATTTGTCTTATGCTGGATACATATTGAAAGATTTGAATTGCTGGACTTGTAGATATTATTGTACTTGTACTTTAAACTTGATTCCGGCAGATATAATCCAGGAGCCAGATTCACGAAAGCACTTACGAACCTATACATCTTTTCTCAATCTTTGGCGGCT
>NC_091172.1:11558303-11625803 GCF_040958095.1 Procambarus clarkii | reverse complement strand
CTCAAACATCTCTACCTCCCGAAGGCACCAGATGAGTGAGGGGTCAGTCTGCAATTTTCATCAAGCCACTGTCAGTGTTGTCCAAAGATTGTTTATCTTCACTTGTGGTTTATGCAAGTATAGGCTTATAAGCTGGACACGAGTTCTCTCACATTGACAGTGGCTTGACGAAAATTGCAGACTGACCCCTCACTCATCTGGTGCCTTCGGGAGGTAGAGATGTTTGAGATATATATATCTCGAACTATCTACTTCTTTTGTAAGGTCTGATGGCGTAGTGGGTTAAAGCATACTAGTTATGCCAGCTACTGGAAGGTAGTTGTGCTTTCTGGGTTCGAGTCCCACTGGTGGGTGTTGTCCAAAGATTGTTTATCTTCACTTGTGGTTTATGCAAGTATAGGCTTATAAGCTGGACACGAGTTCTCTCACATTGACAGTGGCTTGACGAAAATTGCAGACTGACCCCTCACTCATCTGGTGCCTTCGGGAGGTAGAGATGTTTGAGATATATATATCTCGAACTATCTACTTCTTTTGTAAGGTCTGATGGCGTAGTGGGTTAAAGCATACTAGTTATGCCAGCTACTGGAAGGTAGTTGTGCTTTCTGGGTTCGAGTCCCACTGGTGGGTGTTGTCCAAAGATTGTTTATCTTCACTTGTGGTTTATGCAAGTATAGGCTTATAAGCTGGACACGAGTTCTCTCACATTGACAGTGGCTTGACGAAAATTGCAGACTGACCCCTCACTCATCTGGTGCCTTCGGGAGGTAGAGATGTTTGAGATATATATATCTCGAACTATCTACTTCTTTTGTAAGGTCTGATGGCGTAGTGGGTTAAAGCATACTAGTTATGCCAGCTACTGGAAGGTAGTTGTGCTTTCTGGGTTCGAGTCCCACTGGTGGGTGTTGTCCAAAGATTGTTTATCTTCACTTGTGGTTTATGCAAGTATAGGCTTATAAGCTGGACACGAGTTCTCTCACATTGACAGTGGCTTGACGAAAATTGCAGACTGACCCCTCACTCATCTGGTGCCTTCGGGAGGTAGAGATGTTTGAGATATATATATCTCGAACTATCTACTTCTTTTGTAAGGTCTGATGGCGTAGTGGGTTAAAGCATACTAGTTATGCCAGCTACTGGAAGGTAGTTGTGCTTTCTGGGTTCGAGTCCCACTGGTGGGTGTTGTCCAAAGATTGTTTATCTTCACTTGTGGTTTATGCAAGTATAGGCTTATAAGCTGGACACGAGTTCTCTCACATTGACAGTGGCTTGACGAAAATTGCAGACTGACCCCTCACTCATCTGGTGCCTTCGGGAGGTAGAGATGTTTGAGATATATATATCTCGAACTATCTACTTCTTTTGTAAGGTCTGATGGCGTAGTGGGTTAAAGCATACTAGTTATGCCAGCTACTGGAAGGTAGTTGTGCTTTCTGGGTTCGAGTCCCACTGGTGGGTGTTGTCCAAAGATTGTTTATCTTCACTTGTGGTTTATGCAAGTATAGGCTTATAAGCTGGACACGAGTTCTCTCACATTGACAGTGGCTTGACGAAAATTGCAGACTGACCCCTCACTCATCTGGTGCCTTCGGGAGGTAGAGATGTTTGAGATATATATATCTCGAACTATCTACTTCTTTTGTAAGGTCTGATGGCGTAGTGGGTTAAAGCATACTAGTTATGCCAGCTACTGGAAGGTAGTTGTGCTTTCTGGGTTCGAGTCCCACTGGTGGGTGTTGTCCAAAGATTATATATATATATATATATATATATATATATATATATATATATATATATATATATATATATATATATATATATATATATATTGTCTCTGTTTCTCTCTGTCTCTCTCACTCTCTCACTCTCTCTCTCACTCTCTCTCACTCTCTCTCTCACTCTCTCTCTCTCTCTCTCTCTCTCTCTCTCTCTCTCTCTCTCTCTCTCTCTCTCTCTTTCGTAAATATAAATCATTTGTAAACTAGAAGAAAAACGGGGAAGAGACAAAGGGGAGACTGCAGCAGTAATTTGAATTCTTTGTTCAAATCAAAAGGAGAAGGAGAGGGGAAGGAAGTTATGCATTATGCGGGTAGGAATAATATATGAACAGTTTTATGAACAAGACTGTAAAGGATATGAAGACGATTCATTAAAATGTTAATTAATTAGCAATTATGCATGTTAAAAGTTTATGTATTTTACAAAAATAATTCAAACAATAGTTTCCCTGAAAGTGGATGAATTATACAATATGTATAACCTGAGAGTATACTCCTGCTGAGGGTGGTGGAGGAGGGTGTTCACCCCGGCGCTCTGGCTCTGTCATCTATCATCTATATTACTGCCATCTGCTCGCAGAAATAAGCTGATGAATCATTTTGTCAGCATTTCGGCAATTTTGATTCGATTGAGTCTGTCCCTGCTGCTGTTATCTATTAAGGAGTCTGCTTCTGCCTGTATTATCTATTAGTCTGCTCCTTCCGATTTAATATTTAAGGTCTGCTCCTGCTGATGTTATCTATCCAACCCGTCCTCCTAATAGAACGTCACATTTTGACGTATACTCTACTTAAGTCCAAAAACTGCCGTACTAGAAAATGGAAGCGGCTCGCGAAATTGATATATTGTCCCGTTTTCTGTTTTGGGTCCTCTGGTAGGTTAGGATAAGGCAGATTAGTACGACAGTTTCCTGACGTTGATAACGCAGGCGAGAACGGGCTGATCTATCATGGAGTCTGCTGCTACCCAGGGGGAGCCGGTCGGCCGAGCGGACAGCACGCTGGACTTGTGATCCTGTGGTCCTGGGTTCGATCCCAGGCGCCGGCGAGAAACAATGGGCAAAGTTTCTTTCACCCTATGCCCCTGTTACCTAGCAGTAAAATAGGTACCTGCGTGTTAGTCAGCTGTCACGGGCTGCTTCCTGGGGGTGGAGGCCTGGTCGAGGACCGGGCCTCGGGGACACTAAAAAAAAAAGCCCCGAAATTATCTCAAGATAACCTCAAGATAACCCACTTCATCATTTGATCTGCTCCAGGAGCTGTTATATATTATGGGGCACTGCTCTAATTATCTGCAGCTTATCATCTATCAAAAGGAAATTCGATATAAAGGTAACCAAAAAAAATCGTAAATACTATTAGGCCATCTGAAGGTTGGATGACTTGCAGCCTTCCTGCAGGTATCAATGATTAAAATAAGTATTTATAATATCTTAAGTACCTAGGATCTAGTGATCTTCAGGTGGTCTTGTGGGAGAGTACCATCTTGAGGTTATCTTGAGATGATTTCGGGGCTTTTTAGTGTCCCCGCGGCCCGGTCCTCGACCAGGCCTCCACCCCCAGGAAGCAGCCCGTGACAGCTGACTAACACCCAGGTACCTATTTTACTGCTAGGTAACAGGGGCATAGGGTGAAAGAAACTTTGCGCAATGTTTCTCGCCGGCGCCTGGGATCGAACCCAGGACCACAGGATCACAAGTCCAGCGTGCTGTCCGCTCGGCCGACCGGTTCCCTAGTCATACACTCCACACGGAAAGGAAATATTGCATTTTGTAACACATAATAAGTTCAGAGAATGAATGAGAAGGACAGAGTTCTCCAGATGACTTACGAGAATGTCCGGGTGACGACGTCCTCTTTCCATCGACCGTCGCATCAAACCCAAAGGTGTTTAGCGGAGATGTGGTTTTATAAGGATTAGTGTGTAATATTTACCTCGGTCTATGTAACGAGGGACCCGTCAGATAGACGCGAGACAGGTTGGGCTCAGATCTGGCATGACGACCCAAGGAGCCGGTCGGCCGAGCGGACAGCACGCGGGACTTGTGATCCTGTGGTCCTGGGTTCGATCCTAGGCGCCGGCGAGAAACATTGGGCAAAGTTTCTTTCACCCTATGCCCCTGTTACCTAGCAGTAAAATAGGTACCTGGGTGTTAGTCAGCTGTCACGGGCTGCTTCCTGGGGGTGGAGGCCTGGTCGAGGACCGGGCCGCGGGGACACTAAAAGCCCCGAAATCATCTCAAGATAACCTCAAGATAACGACCCGTCTGCAAAACAAATTAACTACGTACGTTAAGCATATTAATAAAATCCCCAGGAAAATGACCCGACCATTGAAGTCATGGTTAACATTTGCTTCAGATTTCAATAGAATGGGTGTAAAAATGTCCCCGGGATTGTAAAGCGAGCGTGTGAATAGTGCCAGCCATCACAGTTTCCTTTAACCTTCATTTAAACATGTTATTTCTTTTATGTTTTGGAATAATCTGATTTCAGTGTCTATAGAAAGAATATAATATTATCAAGTGACTGAAACGAGATTTTATTTTATTATAAATTTAATACATTTCTTGATTTAAACCCCCAAAAAAATGAACATACTATTAATCTGAAGCCTCAACACTCATACTAGAGGCCCCCCCACCACCATCATTATACTAGAGGCCCCACCACCACCATCATTATACTAGAGGCCCCACCACCACCATCATTATACTAGAGGCCCCACCACCACCATCATTATACTAGAGGCCCCACCACCACCATCATTATACTAGAGGCTCCACCACCACCATCATTATACTAGAGGCCCCACCACCACCATCATTATACTAGAGGCCCCACCACCACCATCATCATACTAGAGGCTCCACCACCACCATCATTATACTAGAGGCCCCACCACCACCATCATTATACTAGAGGCCCCACCACCACCATCATCATACTAGAGGCTCCACCACCACCATCATTATACTAGAGGCCCCACCACCACCATCATTATACTAGAGGCCCCACCACCACCATCATTATACTAGAGGCCCCACCACCACCATCATTATACTAGAGGCCCCACCACCACCATCATTATACTAGAGGCCCCACCACCACCATCATTATACTAGAGGCACCACCACCACCATCATTATACTAGAGGCCCCACCACCACCATCATTATACTAGAGGCCCCACCAACACCATCATTATACTAGAGGCCCCACCACCACCATCATTATACTAGAGGCCCCACCACCACCATCATTATACTAGAGGCCCCACCACCATCATTATACTAGAGGCCCCACCACCACCATCATTATACTAGAGGCCCCACCACCATCATTATACTAGAGGCCCCACCATCACCATCATTATACTAGAGGTCCCACCACCACCATCATTATACTAGAGACCCCACCAACACCATCATTATACTAGAGGCCCCACCACCACCATCATTATACTAGAGGCCCCACCACCACCATCATTATACTAGAGGCCCCACCACCACCATCATTATACTAGAGGACCCACCACCACCATTATACTAGAGGCCCCACCACCACCATCATTATACTAGAGGCCCCTCCACCACCATCATTATACTAGAGGCCCCCCCACCACCATCATTATACTAGAGGCCCCACCACCACCATCATTATACTAGAGGCCCCACCACCACCATCATTATACTAGAGGCCCCACCACCACCATCATTATACTAGAGGCCCCACCACCACCATCATTATACTAGAGGCCCCACCACCACCATCATTATACTAGAGGCCCCACCACCACCATCATTATACTAGAGGCCCCACCACCACCATCATTATACTAGAGGCCCCACCACCACCATCATTATACTAGAGGCCCCACCACCACCATCATTATACTAAAGGCCCCACCACCACCATCATTATACTAGAGGCCCCACCACCACCATCATTATACTTGAGGCCCCACCACCACCATCATTATACTTGAGGCCCCACCACCACCATCATTATACTAGAGGCCCCACCATCACCATCATTATACTAGAGACCCCACCACCACCATCATTATACTAGAGGCCCCACCAACACCATCATTATACTAGAGGCACCACCACCACCATCATTATACTAGAGGCCCCACCACCATCATTATACTAGAGGCCCCACCACCACCATCATTATACTAGAGGCCCCACCACTACCATCATTATACTAGAGGCCCCACCACCATCATTATACTAGAGGCCCCACCACCACCATCATTATACTAGAGGCCCCACCAACACCATCATTATACTAGAGGCCCCACCATCACCATCATTATACTAGAGGCCCCACCACCACCATCATTATACTAGAGGCCCCTCCAACACCATCATTATACTAGAGGCCCCACCACCACCATCATTATACTAGAGGCCCCACCACCACCATCATTATACTAGAGGCCCCTCCAACACCATCATTATACTAGAGGCCCCACCACCACCATCATTATACTAGAGGCCCCACCACCACCATCATTATACTAGAGGCCCCACCACCACCATCATTATACTAGAGGCCCCACCACCACCATCATTATACTAGAGGCACCACCACCACCATCATTATACTAGAGGCCCCACCACCACCATCATTATACTAGAGGCCCCACCACCACCATCATTATACTAGAGGCCCCACCACCATCATTATACTAGAGGCCCCACCACCATCATTATACTAGAGGCCCCCCACCACCATCATTATACTAGAGGCCCCCCACCACCATCATTATACTAGAGGC
The DNA here is from genome assembly GCF_040958095.1 of Procambarus clarkii. Classification (NCBI taxonomy): domain Eukaryota; kingdom Metazoa; phylum Arthropoda; class Malacostraca; order Decapoda; family Cambaridae; genus Procambarus; species Procambarus clarkii. Next base: position 11,619,234 of record NC_091172.1, on the reverse strand, counting down.
CCCACCACCACCATCATTATACTAGAGGCCCCACCACCACCATCATTATACTTGAGGCCCCACCACCACCATCATTATACTAGAGGCCCCACCATCACCATCATTATACTAGAGGTCCCACCACCACCATCATTATACTAGAGGCACCACCACCACCATCATTATACTAGAGGCCCCACCACCACCATCATTATACTAAAGGCCCCACCACCATCATTATACTAGAGGCCCCACCACCACCATCATTATACTAGAGGCCCCACCACCACCATCATTATACTAAGAGGCCCCACCACCACCACCATTATACTAAAGGCCCCACCACCACCATCATTATACTAGAGGCCCCACCACCACCATCATTATACTAGAGGCCCCACCACCACCATCATTATACTAGAGGCCCCACCACCACCATCATTATACTAGAGGCCCCACCACCACCATCATTATACTAGAGGCCCCACCACCACCATCATTATACTAGAGGCCCCACCATCACCATCATTATACTAGAGGCCCCACCACCACCATCATTATACTAGAGGCTCCACCACCACCATCATTATACTAGAGGCCCCACCACCACCACCACCATCATTATACTAGAGGCCCCACCACCACCATCATTATACTAGAGGCCCCACCACCACCATCATTATACTAGAGGCCCCACCACCACCATCATTATACTAGAGGCCCCACCACCACCATCATTATACTAGAGGCCCCACCACCACCATCATTATACTAGAGGCCCCACCACCACCATCATTATACTAGAGGCCCCACCACCACCATCATTATACTAGAGGCCCCACCACCACCATCATTATACTAAAGGCCCCACCACCACCATCATTATACTAAGGCCCCACCACCACCATCATTATACTAGAGGCCCCACCACCACCATCATTATACTAGAGGCCCCACCACCACCATCATTATACTAGAGGCCCCTCCACCACCATCATTATACTAGAGGCCCCACCACCACCATCATTATACTAGAGGCCCCACCACCACCATCATTATACTAGAGGCCCCACCATCACCATCATTATACTAGAGGCCCCACCACCACCATCATTATACTAGAGGCCCCACCACCACCATCATTATACTAGAGGCCCCACCACCACCATCATTATACTAGAAGCCCCACCACCACCATCATTATACTAGAGGCCCCACCATCACCATCATTATACTAGAGGCCCCACCACCACCATCATTATACTAGAGGCCCCACCACCACCATCATTATACTAGAGGCCCCACCACCACCATCATTATACTAGAGGCCCCACCACCACCATAATTATACTAGAGTCCCCACCACCATCATTATACTAGAGGCCCCACCACCACCATCATTATACTAGAGGCCCCACCACCACCATCATTATACTAGAGGCCGCACTAACATCATTATACTAGAGGCCCCACCACCACCATTATTATACTAGAGGCCCCTCCAACACCATTATACTAGAGGCCCCACCATCACCATCATTATACTAGAGACCCCACCACCACCATCATTATACTAGAGGCCCCTCCAACACCATCATTATACTAGAGGCCCCACCATCATTATACTAGAGGCCCCTCCAACACCATCATTATACTAGAGGCCCCACCATCACCATCATTATACTAGAGGCCCCACCACCACCATCATTATACTAGAGGCCCCACCAACACCATCATTATACTAGAGGCCCCACCATCACCATCATTATACTAGAGGCCCCACCACCACCATCATTATACTAGAGGCCGCACCAACATCATTATACTAGAGGCCCCACCACCACCATCATTATACTAGAGGCCGCTCCAACACCACCATTATACTAGAGGCCCCACCATCACCATCATTATACTAGAGACCCCACCAACACCATCATTATACTAGAGGCCCCACCACCAGCATCATTATACTAGAGGCCCCACCACCACCATCATTATACTAGAGGCCCCACCACCACCATCATTATACTAGAGGCCCCACCAACACCACCATTACACTAGAGGCCCCACCATCACCACCATTATACTAGAGGCCCCACCAACACAATCATTATACTAGAGGCCCCACCACCACCACCACTACCCCTACCACCACCCCCACCCCCACCACCACTACCCCTACCACCACCCCCCCCCCCCCCCCCACCAAACTACCTCTTCCGCCACCATCACTACCCGCATCTCCTTAACAACCACCCCCCCCCCCCCCCCCCCACAATCACTACCTCCGCCCAGACCGGCCTAAATACCACTATCATTTCAACTTTTTTTTACCAGATAACTGAATTTTTCAGTAAAACACTTCAGACAGGAAGTCTTCCAGAAGTCTGGAGAAAGGCTGTTTAGATTATAAGATTTGTAACTATGTGGACCATCATAAATACAGACATAATGACCAATTAGATGGTAGAAATTGGTACTGCTGTATGGAGCCGGTCGGCCGAGCGGACAGCACGCGGGACTTGTGATCCTGTGGTCCTGGGTTCGATCCCAGGCGCCGGCGAGAAACATTGGGCAGAGTTTCTTTCACCCTATGCCCCTGTTACCTAGCAGTAAATAGGTACCTGGGTGTTAGTCAGCTGTCATGGGCTGCTTCCTGGGGGTGGAGGCCTGGTCGAAGACCGGGCCGCGGGGACACTAAAGCCCCGAAATCATCTCAAGATAAGGCAAACATTGTTCCAACATTCAAAAAAGGGAATAGACAAGAGGTACTAAATTATAGTACCTGTTTCGCTAAGAAATCTTCCATGAAGAGTACTCAAGAAATATAATAATTTTGAGAAAAATGGCACAGGTGGTGAGGGTAAACTTTGAAATGAACAGGCAACATGGGATTATGAAGAGGGAAGTCACGGTTTACAAGCTTGATTGAATTCTAGGACAGAATACTAAAATATGACAGGAAAAAAGAACGGTGGGTAGACGGTATTTTCTGCGTCAAAAAGCATTTGATGCTGTTTTTCATGAGAGGCTGGTGTAAATGGTGAAGAAGCAGGCGGGTATAACAGTGGTGGAGATACAAGCGGGTATAACAGTGGTGGAGATACAAGCGGGTATAACTGGTGGAGAAGCAAGCGGGTATAACAGTGGTGGAGATACAAGCGGGTATAACAGTGGTGGAGATACAAGCGGGTATAACAGTGGTGGAGATACAAGCGGGTATAACAGTGGTGGAGATACAAGCGGGTATAACAGTGGTGGAGATACAAGCGGGTATAACAGTGGTGGAGATACAAGCGGGTATAACAGTGGTGGAGATACAAGCGGGTATAACAGTGGTGGAGATACAAGCGGGTATAACAGTGGTGGAGATACAAGCGGGTATAACAGTGGTGGAGATACAAGCGGGTATAACAGTGGTGGAGATACAAGCGGGTATAACAATGGTGGAGAAGCAAGCGGGTATAACAGTGGTGGAGATACAAGCGGGTATAACTGGTGGAGAAGCAAGCGGGTATAACAGTGGTGGAGATACAAGCGGGTATAACAGTGGTGGAGAAACAAGCGGGTATAACAGTGGTGGAGAAGCAAGCGGGTATAACAGTGGTGGAGATACAAGCGGGTATAACAGTGGTGGAGATACAAGCGGGTATAACAGTGGCGGAGAAGCAAGCGGGTATAATAGTGGTAGAGAAGCAAGCGGGTATAACAGTGGTGGAGATACAAGCGGGTATAACAGTGGCGGAGAAGCAAGCGGGTATAACAGTGGTGGAGAAGCAAGCGGGTATAACAGTGGTGGAGATACAAGCGGGTATAACAGTGGTGGAGATACAAGCGGGTATAACAGTGGTGGAGAAACAAGCGGGTATAACAGTGGTGGAGAAACAAGCGGGTATAGCTGTGAAAACACTGATGGTCAGAAAAGAAAGACTCACTGACACAATAATTTCAAGCTTGAGGTGACAAATGGGATGCCTCAAGGCTCGGTCCTAGGACCACTACTCTTCCTAATTTGACCTATTTAAGGGCACGATACGTGTGAATGTTTGCAGGTGGCGTAAAACTAATAAGGAAAGTAAAACCAAGAAGGACTGTAGAAAGTTGCAGGAAGCCCTGGACAAACTCCAGGCGAGGGCAAACAAATGGTTGTTTAAAGTAAATCTCACCACGTGTAAAGTGATGACGATGGTAAACAAATTAACGAGACGAAATGGTATCTACACCAACAAGGGAAAAGGCACCCAAAGGAATCGGAAAAAGAAAGAGATCTGGTAGTGGATATCATTTAGATATCCACTACCGTGGATATCTAAATGGTGCTGAAATGGTGCTGATATCGGTGCTGATATCATGGATATCAGCACCGGCCTGTAATTCTCACTTTGAGAACCACAAAACAAAATGCAGAAAATACGAGGTTTATAACAAAATTAGTACCAGAATCAAGAGGTTTAAAATACGAGGATGTGCAAACGGAAATAAATCTCACAACCTCGTAAATCTGGGGCCGCGTAGCCTGGTGGATAGCGCGCAGGACTCGTAATTCTGTGGCGCGGGTTCGATTCCCGCACGAGGCAGAAACAAATGGGCAAAGTTTCTTTCACCCTGAATGCCCCTGTTACCTAGCAGTAAATAGGTACCTGGGTGTTAGTCAGCTGTCACGGGCTGCTTCCTGCGGGTGGAGGACTGGTCGAGGACCGGGCCGCGGGGACACTAAAGCCCCGAAATCATCTCAAGATAACCTCAAGATAGATGGTCAGCAAGTCAAATGTTTTGAAAGCCACCTCAGTCCACGACTTCAAGGCCAGGTTCGACAAAGAATTCAAACAACAAATTAGGGTTTAATGCAACGGGTACAACAAGGGTAGTTGGCGGGGCTTAGCTAGACCTCAGTTCCCCGTAGTCACTGAACAATTATCTAATGAAAATTTCACCGACCTAACAAGTTCACAAAGACCTAAAAAGTTGTAGCTTTAAATATTATGATAGATATCGTGAGGAGACATTCACATATATGGGACTAATAGAACAAGAACCCGGCAATGTGATGTTATAGTGGCCAGAATACGCCTGGGATATAGACGTATCTGGCAGCTTTCTCAAAACCCAAATGTCGAGTACACAATGTGTCAACTTTGTGAAAGAGAAAACATGCACTCTCTTGAACATTATATTGTTGAATGTCCCATACTGACTGACTTTCGCCCTCCTGGGCTAAGGTATGCTGAACTGTGTAATTACTATATGAGTACTGGAACACTTGATGATATATTGGACTTGTACCCAAGATTAACCATGTAATATATCAATTATATAATGTATGTATGTAATGTAACTATATAACCTGAGTTTGTTAAAGCACCTTCATCACCTTCAGTGATTAAGTGCTTAATTGCACACTAGTTTCTCTATCAGGTATCTCACCCTGTTAGAGTAAAAGAGACAAACGTATGTGTATGCATATATGTATGTATATATGTACATGTACGTATATGTGTATGTATGTATGTATATGAATGTGTATAAAGTATATGTGGAAGCTGATCAGAATTACATTTAACCTTTGTAAATGCACATTAATGACACTATGTAAAAGACACATCGAACACTTTATGTAGGGCATACGTAAATCTGTGTATCTATGTATTTGCGTAAGTAGCTTAGCCAAGCATTTTAAAAGCACTACAATCACCTTCTGTGGTTGATTGTTCAATAAATCCCTGAACTATATGTTTAACAAATCTCTAACCCTGTCCATGGAGGACAGAAGAAAATGTATATATGCTGGTTAGCATTGTTAATGTGTGGCCACGTCTGTGGTAGAAAAAAACCCTCTACCACCCATATCTACTCCACACCCCTCCAGTCCACCCCCCCCTTCTCCCTCCCCCTCCCCCCCGCCCCCAAGCCAGTAACCCCACCACCATCTCCGTCCACTTAAACTGCAGGGTCATTAAAGCGGCTGTTCTTACTCACTAAGTGTTTCCAAGAATTGACCATCAACTTAATTGGGCAATTCCATGTGTCTCAACGCGTGATAATCTTCAGAGGGTCGCTCTTAACCTGAAGACGATGCCACCTACTCCTTCGTTACTCACCACTACTACGTTCTGCGGCTCACTCAAACCTTTCATCAGTGTGATCATCAAGGGACGTTATCCATCAGCAGTCATCAGGCAGTTACGAGACCTGTGCATCTTTCTACAATCACGGCGGCTTAGTTTACATTTATAGACCGTTTACGACCTCTGAAGCAAGGACGGTGTCGATAACAATGGTAATGTTGGCTGTCGCACTTTCCTCGCTCGTAAACTGTTAAATAACTTCAAACTATGGCCAAGGGACGATGAACAGGTTTCGTAAATGGACACTTAAATGCTTGATGAATTCTGGCCATAGAGTGTGATTTTGTCCAGCCTTGGACATGAAAGATACACGCAGGTAATGAACATTATTGCTACTGCTGTTTTTAGTTTTTTAATATAAATTATTGGATTTGTATTTTGTAATTATAATTGAAAAAGGAAGACAAATATTATGAGTCCAGAAGGCAGTCATCTCACAGGTAGTGGTGGTTACTGGAGGCTAGGGCTTGTAAGGCTATTTATAGTGGAGGTAACGACTGTGGTTCACTGTATTCCTCACTGTCAGCGTTTCACCTGATCCCTACACTATCGCCACACAATAGTCACTACACGTGTCACTATCACCAGAATACACATCGCTGTCAAAACCACACAAGTCACTATTACCGCCCCCACACTTCACTATTACCACATACACACGTCGCTATTTCACCACACGCGTCACTATCACCCCCACACACGTCACTATCACCCCCACACACATCACTATCACCCCCACACACGTCACTATCACCCCCACACACGTCACTATCACCCCCACACACGTCACTATCACCCCCACACACGTCACTATCACCCCCCACACACGTCACTATCACCCCCACACACGTCACTATCACCCCCACACACGTCACTATCACCCCCACACACGTCACTATCACCCCACACACACATCACTATCACCCCCACACACGTCACTATCACCCCCACACACGTCACTATCACCCCCACACACGTCACTATCACCCCCACACACGTCACTATCACCCCCACACACGTCACTATCACCCCCACACACGTCACGATCACCCCACACACACATCACTATCACCCCCACACACGTCACTATCACCCCCACACACATCACTATCACCCCCACACACGTCACTATCACCCCCACACACGTCACTATCACCCCCCACACACATCACTATCACCCCCACACACGTCACTATCACCCCCACACACGTCACTATCACCCCCACACACGTCACTATCACCCCCACACACGTCACTATCACCGCTTGCCAGTTGTTTGTAAGCACTAAACACACTACACTGGACCACTGTGTAAATGCCCCATAAAGTCACTCTGGGTGGCGCTGAAGGTTTAAAATGACCCTTAATGTGTGGCGGCAGTACGCTTATACTCCCATCTCACCTTCTCTTAAGCTAGGTTCACGGTTTAAGGAAGCTATTCACACCTCTGCTCCTGAAAGAGTTTTTTGTGACGGTAAACTGGGCGTTGTTTGACTCCTTAGCTATCTTGAGGTTATCTTGAGATGATTTCGGGGCTTTTTAGTGTCCCCGCGGCCCGGTCCTCGACCCGGCCTCCACCCCCAGGAAGCAGCCCGTGACAGCTGACTAACACCCAGGTACCTATTTTACTGCTAGGTAACAGGGGCATAGGGTGAAAGAAACTCTGCCCATTGTTTCTCGCCGGCGCCTGGGATCGAACCCAGGACCACAGGATCACAAGTCCAGCGTGCTGTCCGCTCGGCCGACCGGCTCCTAAGACTCCTTTGGTCGGCGAGGACCCTTGGAGTCTCTGTCCGGGTATGGCTCAGCGAAGCCTCCAAGTCTCGTCCAGAAAATATCATGTTTTGAAACAAGTTTTTACAATTTATAGCACTGTGCTGTGAGAATTTGAGAATTGTTCAGCTGCTTTGCATATCCTAATTGTAGGCAATTGATGTGAACAGGGCACTCTAAGTAACAGGGCACTGTTTACACTAAGTGAACAGGGCACTCTAAGTAACAGGGCACTGTTTACACTAAGTGAATAGGACACTCTAAGTAACAGGGCACTGTTTACACTAAGTGAACAGAGCACTCTAAGTAACAGGGCACTGTTTACACTAAGTGAACAGGGCACTCTAGGTAACAGGGCACTGTTCACACTAAGTGAACAGGGCAGCTAGAATGATAATCCAGGTTCGACACCAGTCACTACTGAGTGTCCTTGAATAGCTGCCATCATCTAGTGTCTTATAGTAGTATCTATACCTGTATAGTAGTACCTGTATAGTAGTACCTATACCTTCATTATACCCCGTCCAAAAGGAGAAAAACGAAAAACAACAGAAAAACCCATGGTTCAACCAGGAAGGCAAGGTAGCGAAACAACTGAGTAAAAGAACATGGAGAAACTACAGAAATAACAGAACACCAGAGAGCAGGGAGAGGTACCAGAGGGCCAGAAATGAGTACATCAGAGTGAGGAGAGAAGCAGAGAGACAGTTTGAAAATGACATCGCGAGTAAAGCCAAGACCCAACCAAAGCTGCTCCACAGCCATATCAGGAGGAAAACAGCAGTGAAGGAACAAGTGATGAAGATGCGGAAAGGGGAGAACAGATACACAGAGAATGACAAGGAGGTGTGTGAAGAACTCAACAAGAGATTCCAGGAGGTCTTCACAATAGAACAAGGAGAAGCCCCTGCACTAAATGAGGAGGAGGCAAACCAAGCAACCTTGGAGGAATTTGACCTCACTAGTGATGAGGTCAAAAGGTGTCTGCTGGAGCTAGATGTGACAAAGGCTGTTGGGCCTGATAGAATCTCACCATGGATACTAAAGGAAGGTGCAGAAGCACTAAGTGTGCCACTCTCTATGGTGTATAACAGGTCACTGGAAACAGGAGACTTACCAGAAAGTTGGAAGACAGCTAACGTGGTCCCAATATACAAAAAGGGTGACAGGCAAGAGGCACTGAATTACAGGCCAGTTTCCTTAACTTGTATACCATGCAAGGTGCTGGAGAAGATCGTGAGGAAAAGGCTCGTAGAGCATCTAGAGGGAAATAACTTTGTAACGCACCACCAACATGGGTTCAGAGATGGTAAATCGTGCCTCACAGGGTTAATAGAATTTTATGACCAGGCAACGAAAATTAGGCAGGAAAGAGAAGGGTGGGCCGACTGCATTTTCCTGGATTGCCAAAAAGCCTTCGACACAGTACCCCATAAAAGGCTGTTAAAAAAGTTGGAGCAACAGGCAGGAGTAAAAGGGAAGGTGCTCCAGTGGATAAGGGAGTACTTAAGCAACAGGAAACAGCGAGTAACGGTGAGGGGGAAGACATCAGAGTGGCGAGATGTCACCAGCGGAGTCCCACAGGGCTCAGTACTTGGACCCATCCTGTTTCTAATATATGTGAACGATCTTCCAGAGGGTATAGACTCATTCCTCTCGATGTTTGCTGATGATGCAAAAATTATGAGAAGAATCAAGACGGATGAAGATAGACAGAGACTACAGGATGACCTGGATAAACTGGAGGAATGGTCTAGAAAATGGCTGCTGAAGTTCAACTCTGGAAAGTGTAAGGTGATGAAATTAGGCGAAGGGAGCAGGAGGTTGAACACAAGGTATCATCTGGAAGGGGAAATCCTGCAAGAATCAAATAGAGAGAAGGATCTGGGGGTTGATATCACACCGAACCTGTCCCCAGAGGCCCACATCAAAAGAATATCATCAGCGGCATATGCTAGACTGGCCAACATAAGAACTGCCTTCAGAAACTTGTGTAAGGAATCTTTCAGAACCCTGTATACCACTTATGTAAGACCAATCTGGAGTATGCAGCTCCAGCCTGGAGTCCATACCTAGTTAAACACAAGACAAAGTTAGAGAAGATTCAGCGGTATGCCACCAGGCTCGTCCCGGAACTGAGAGGATTGAGCTACGAGGAAAGGCTAAAGGAGCTGAACCTCACATCCCTGGAAAACAGAAGAGTAAGGGGAGACATGATAACCACCTACAAAATTCTCAGGGGAATTGACAGGGTGGACAAAGACAAACTCTTCAGCACGGGTGGGACACGAACAAGGGGACACAGGTGGAAACTTAGTACCCAGATGAGCCACAGAGACGTTAGAAAGAATTTTTTCAGTGTCAGAGTAGTTAATAAATGGAATGCACTAGGAAGTGATGTGGTGGAGGCTGACTCCATACACAGTTTCAAATGTAGGTATGATAGAGCCCAGTAGGCTCAGGAATCTGTACACCAGTTGATTGACAGTTGAGAGGCGGGACCAAAGAGCCAAAGCTCAACCCCCGCAAGCACAATTAGGTGAGTACAATTAGGTGAGTACCTATACCTAGTAGTACCTAACTTACAGTAGTACCTGGCCTGACCATTGAGAGCTGGGACTCTAATCCCAATCCAATCTCTTGGACCTGGAGGGTTCTAGTCTTGCTTCATGCAGGTCGGCGCTCAATCCCGGACCATCCAAGAGGTTGGACACCATTCCTTTCTCCCGTCCCATACTAAACCCTTATCCTGATCCATTCTTAGTGCTATACAGTCGTAATGGCTTGCTGCTCTCTCCTGATAGTTCCCTTCCTTCCTGGGAGGTCTTTGATGCACTTGAGTACTTGTGGGGGTGTCTGATGCACTTGAGTACTTGTGGGGGGGGGGGGGTGTCTGATGCACTTGAGTGCTTGTGGGGGTTTCAAAGGCACTTGAGTGCTTGTGGGGGGTGGGTGTCTGATGAATTTGAGTGCTTGTGAGGGGTGTCTGATGCACTTGAATGCTTGTGGGTGTTTCAAAGGCACTTGAGTGCTTGTGGGGGGATGTCTGATGAATCTGAGTGCCTGTGGGGGGTGTCTGATGTACTTGAGTGCTTCTGGGTGAGGTGACGTCATAAAAAGACGAGCTTCCACAATCAGTGGGGTGTGGCCGCTGCTCAGCACATCACCTGTACTGAGCTTGGTATAGACTGTTCCGACAGCTGGCCAAGGCGTGAGGGTCTGGGTAATACTAACTTGTAGAACTTGTTTTATTTTGCAATTTGTTATTTCAGTGTCCCAGACACTGAGTCAAAGTTCGTGACAATCACTCCAAGTGGTTGTCACCTAACTCTCACATGCCAGGGGCCAGATTCACGAAAGCACTTACGCAAGCAGTTACGTACCTGTACATCTTTCCTCAATCTTTGACGGCTTTGGTTACATTTATTAAACAGTTTACAAGCCTGAAAACTTGCCAATCAACTGTTGTTGTTGTTATAAACAGCCTCCTGGTGCTTCGGAGCTCATTAACTGTTTAATAATTGGAAACAAAGCCGCCAAAGATTGAGAAAAGATGTATAGGTTCGTGAGTGTTTGCGTAAGTGCTTTCGTGAATCTGGCCCCAGGTCTGGCCCCAGGTCTGGCCCCAGGTCTGGCCCCAGGCCGCGCTCGGGGAGAAGAACTCCCAGGTACAATCCAGGTACGTCTCCACATATCAAAACGTACGCAGCGTCCGTCCCCCACGTACGCAGCGTCCGTCCCCCACGTACGCAGCGTCCGTCCCCACGTACGCAGCGTCCGTCCCCACGTACGCAGCGTCCGTCCCCACGTACGTAGCGTCCGTCCCCCACGTACGCAGCGTCCGTCCCCCACGTACGCAGCGTCCGTGCCCACGTACGCAGCGTCCGTCCCCCACGTACGCAGCGTCCGTCCCCCACGTACGCAGCGTCCGTCCCCCACGTACGCAGCGTCCGTTCCCACGTACGCAGCGTCCGTCCCCCCACGTACGCAGCGTCCGTGCCCCACGTACGCAGCGTCCGTCCCCACGTACGCAGCGTCCGTCCCCACGTACGCAGCGTCCGTCCCCCCACGTACGCAGCGTCCGTCCCCCACGTACGCAGCGTCCGTGCCCACGTACGCAGCGTCCGTCCCCCACGTACGCAGCGTCCGTCCCCCCACGTGCGCAGCGTCCATCCCCACGTGCGCAGCGTCCGTCCCCACGTGCGCAGCGTCCGTCCCCACGTACGCAGCGTCCGTCCCCCACGTACGCAGCGTCCGTCCCCCACGTACGCAGCGTCCGTCCCCCACGTACGCAGCGTCCGTCCCCCACGTACGCAGCGTCCGTCCCCCACGTGCGCAGCGTCCGTCCCCCCACGTGCGCAGCGTCCGTCCCCACGTACGCAGCGTCCGTCCCCACGTACGCAGCGTCCGTCCCCCACGTACGCATCTTTGAGATGGTACAACGCACATGCGAGGAACAAAGGCTTCATATAATATTCAGAGTCTATATACTTGTCGGAGGGATGATAATTAACATTAGCTCCTGTCTGAACTTCTCGACTCGGCTCTCTAAACTTCTCTTTCATGAATAATAGACGGCGGCGTCTTCCCGGGTCCCGTGTGTGGGCCCGACGCCTTCGGGTCTTTGGGTCCCGTGTGTGGGCCCGACGCCTTCGGGTCTTTGGGTCCCGTGTGTGGGCCCGACGCCTTCGGGTGTTTGGGTCCCGTGTGTGGGCCCGACGCCTTCGGGTGTTTGGGTCCCGTGTGTGGGCCCGACGCCTTCGGGTCTTTGGGTCCCGTGTGTGGGCCCGACGCCTTCGGGTCTTTGGGTCCCGTGTGTGGGCTCGACGCCTTCGGGTCTTTGGGTCCCGTGTGTGGGCCCGACGCCTTCGGGTGTTTGGGTCCCGTGTGTGGGGCCCGACGCCTTCGGGTCTTTGGGTCCCGTGTGTGGGCTCGACGCCTTCGGGTGTTTGGGTCCCGTGTGTGGGCCCGACGCCTTCGGGTGTTTGGGTCCCGTGTGTGGGCCCGACGACTTCGGGTGTTTGGGTCCCGTGTGTGGGCCCGACGCCTTCGGGTCTTTGGGTCCCGTGTGTGGGCCCGACGCCTTCGGGTCTTTGGGTCCCGTGTGTGGGCCCGACGCCTTCGGGTCTTTGGGTCCCGTGTGTGGGCCCGACGCCTTCGGGTGTTTGGGTCCCGTGTGTGGGCCCGACGCCTTCGGGTGTTGGGTCCCGTGTGTGGGTCCGACGCCTTCGGGTGTTTGGGTCCCGTGTGTGGGCCCGACGCCTTCGGGTGTTGGTGTTTGGGTCCCGTGTGTGGGCCCGACGACTTCGGGTGTTTGGGTCCCTCGGTGAGGAACATTTGGGCTCCTGAATGCGAGTGTGTGGGTGTATGATCATACGTATTTGGGCCTGTGACGGAGTGTATTTAGGTTTCCTACGATACCTAATCGGGCATCTGATGATACATATCTAGGATCACGATACAGTGTCATCCGCTTTCTCTTGACGCGTATCCGGTATCAAAAAGAGGCTCATTTGGGTTCCTGCACAAGCGTATTTGGGTTTTACGACGACTCGTATTTGGGTTTCCTGTGAGGAGTACAAGGATTCTGAAATGTCGAAGGAATTTCTGTCCTTCACGATGCATCCTGGGACCCATCCTATACCACTGGCTTAGTCCTTGCAGGAGGCGTATTTAAGCCAAGCCGGATGCAAGTTTGGGAACCACGTCAAGTAGATTTGGCCTCAGAGAGTACAATTATATCTGTCAATGATGACTTCGACGAAGACTTCGCTTTGTCTCTCTGGTCCAAATATACGTCTCTGTGACGCAAATTGACACAAGTGTGACGCATATATACAATTTTTGACGCAAATACTCGCCATTTTGACGCAAATATTCGCCAATCTGACACAAATATTTGCTAATCTGACGCAAATGTACGCTTCTGAGGGGCATATTTACCTCCCATTTAAATTACCATCCCAATATGGCAATTAATGCCAGATTGAAGCCACTTTTACGACTCTGTGACACAAGTCAACGCCTCAGCAACGCAGACATACGCCCAAGTGAGGCAAATATACGACGCTGAAACAAGAGCATTAGCGTCCGTGAGGAAAATCTTTGGCGACTGTGACGCAAATTTACGCTTTTGGCGCTTGGGGTGTTGGGGGCACTCTGCAGTGAAAATGGAAATCCCTAGCCAGCGCCCCCCACCACAGTAGCAGCCCCAACTACCACCCCCACCACAGTAGCAGCCCCAACGACCACCCCCACCAAAGTAGCAGCCCCAACTACCATCCCCCACCACAGTAGCAGCCCCAACTACCACCCCCACCACAGTAGCTACTCCAACTACCACCCCCCCCCCACTACAGTACCAGCCCCAACTACCATCCCCCACCACAGTAGCAGCCCCAGCTACCACCCCCCACCACAGTAGCAGCCCCAACTACCACCCCCACCACAGTAGCAGCCCCAAATACCACCCCAACCACAGTAGCAGCCCCAACTACCACCCCCCCCCCCACCACAGTAGCTACTCCAACTACCACCCCCCCCCTACCACAGTAGCAGCCCCAACTACCATCACCACCACAGCAGCAGCCCCAACTACCACCCCCACCACAGTAGCAGCCCCAACTACCACCCCCCACCACAGTAGCAGCCCCAACTACCACCCCCACCACAGTAGCAGCCCCAACTACCACCCCATACCACAGTAGCAGCCCCAACTACCACCCCCCCACCACAGTAGCAGCCCCAACTACCACCCCCACCACAGTAGCAGCCCCAACTACCACCCCCCACCACAGTAGCAGCCCCAACTACCACCCCCCCACCACAGTAGCAGCCCCAACTACCACCCCCACCACAGTAGCAGCCCCAACTACCACCCCCACCACAGTAGCAGCCCCAACTACCACCCCCACCACAGTAGCAGCCCCAACTACCCCCCCCCCACCACAGTAGCAGCCCCAACTACCCCCCCCCACCACAGTACCACCCCCAGCAACCACCCTACCACAGTAGAAACCACCATCACCACAGTACCAGCCCCAACTACCACCCCCACCACAGTAGCAGCACCAACTACCACCCCCACCACAGTAGCAGCCCCAACTACGACCCCCACCACAGTAGCAGCCCCACCTACCACCCCCACCACAGTAGCAGCCCCAACTACCACCCGCCACCAAAGTAGCAGCTCCAACTACCACCCCCCACCACAGAATCAGCCCCAACTACCACCCCCACCACAGTAGCAGCCCCAACT
Source organism: Procambarus clarkii (assembly GCF_040958095.1). NCBI lineage: Eukaryota > Metazoa > Arthropoda > Malacostraca > Decapoda > Cambaridae > Procambarus > Procambarus clarkii. The sequence continues at coordinate 11,604,099 of NC_091172.1, read as the reverse complement.
ACCACCCCCACCACAGTAGCAGCCCCAACTACCACCCCCACCACAGTAGCAGCCCCAACTACCACTCCCACCAGAGTAGCAGCCCCAACTACCACCCCCACCACAGTAGCAGCCCCAACTACCACCCCCCACCACAGTAGCAGCCCCAACTACCACCCCCACCACAGTAGCAGCCCCAACTACCACCCCCCACCACAGAAGCAGTCCCAACTACCACCCCCCACCACAGTAGCAGTCCCAACTACCACCCCCCGCCATAGTAGCAACCCCAACTACCACCCCCACCACAGTAGCAGCCCCAACTACCACCCCCACCACAGTAGCAGCCCCAACTACCACCCCCCACCACAGAAGCAGTCCCAACTACCACCCCCCACCACAGTAGCAGTCCCAACTACCACCCCCCGCCATAGTAGCAACCCCAACTACCACCCCCACCACAGTAGCAGCCCCAACTACCACCCCCACCACAGTAGCAGCCCCAACTACCACCCCCCACCAGAGTAGCAGCCCCAACTACCACCCCCCACCACAGTAGCAGCCTCAACTACCACCCCCCCACCACAGTAGCAGCCCCAACTACCACCCCCCCACCACAGTAGCAACCCCCCAACTACCACCCCCACCACAGTAGCAACCCCAACTACCACCCCCACCACAGTAGCAACCCCAACTACCACCCCCCCACCATAGTAGCAGCCCCAACTACCACCCCCCACCACAGTAGCAGCCCCAACTACCACCCCCCCACCACAGTAGCAGCCCCAACTACCACCCCCACCACAGTAGCAGCCCCAACTACCACCCCCCACCACAGTAGCAGCCCCAACTACCACCCCCCCACCACAGTAGCAGCCCCAACTACCACCCCCACCACAGTAGCAGCCCCAACTACCCCCCCACCACAGTAGCAGCCCCAACTACCCCCCCCACCACAGTAGCAGCCCCAACTACCCCCCCCCACCACATTAGCAGTCCCAACTACCACCCCCACCACAGTAGCAGCCCCAACTACCACCCCCACCACAGTAGCAGCCCCAACTACCACCCCCACCACAGTAGCAGCCCCAACTACCACCCCCACCACAGTAGCAGCCCCAACTACCCCCCCCTACCACAGTAGCAGCCCCAACTACCCCCCCCTACCACAGTAGCAGCCCCAACTACCACCCCCACCACAGTAGCAGCCCCAACTACCACCCCCACCACAGTAGCAGCCCCAACTACCACCCCCCACCACAGTAGCAGCCCCAACTACCACCCCCACCACAGTAGCAGCCCCAACTACCACCCCCCACCAGAGTAGCAGCCCCAACTACCACCCCCCACCACAGTAGCAGCCTCAACTACCACCCCCCCACCACAGTAGCAGCCCCAACTACCACCCCCCCACCACAGTAGCAACCCCCCAACTACCAACCCCACCACAGTAGCAACCCCAACTACCACCCCCACCACAGTAGCAACCCCAACTACCACCCCCCCACCATAGTAGCAGCCCCAACTACCACCCCCCACCACAGTAGCAGCCCCAACTACCACCCCCCACCACAGTAGCAGCCCCAACTACCACCCCCACCACAGTAGCAGCCCCAACTACCACCCCCACCACAGTAGCAGCCCCAACTACCACCCCCCACCACAGTAGCAGCCCCAACTACCACCCCCCCACCACAGTAGCAGCCCCAACTACCACCCCCACCACAGTAGCAGCCCCAACTACCCCCCCCCACCACAGTAGCAGCCCCAACTACCCCCCCCCCACAGTAGCAGTCCCAACTACCACCCCCACCACAGTAGCAGTCCCAACTACCACCCCCACCACAGTAGCAGCCCCAACTACCACCCCCACCACAGTAGCAGCCCCAACTACCACCCCCACCACAGTAGCAGCCCCAACTACCACCCCCACCACAGTAGCAGCCCCAACTACCACCCCCACCACAGTAGCAGCCCCAACTACCACCCCCACCACAGTAGCAGCCCCAACTACCCCCCCCCTACCACAGTAGCAGCCCCAACTACCACCCCCACCACAGTAGCAGCCCCAACTACCACCCCCACCACAGTAGCAGCCCCAACTACCACCCCCCACCACAGTAGCAGCCCCAACTACCACCCCCCACCATAGTAGCAGCCCCAACTACCACCCCCGCCACAGTAGCAGCCCCAACTACTACCCCCACCACAGTAGCAGCCCCAACTACCACTCCCACCACAGTAGCAGCCCCAACTACCACTCCCACCACAGTAGCAGCCACAACTACCACCCCCCCCCACCACAGTAGCAGCCCCAACTACCACCCCCCACCACAGTAGCAGCCCCAACCACCACCCCCCACAACAGTAGCAACCCCAACTACCACCCCCACCACAGTAGCAGCCCCAACTACCACCCCCATCACAGTAGCAGCCCCAACTACCACCCCCACCACAGTACCACCCCCAGCAACCACCCCCACCACAGTACCACCCCCAGCAACCACCCTACCACAGTAGGAACCCCCAGCAACCACCATCACCACAGTACCAGCCCCAACTACCACCCCCCACCAAAGTAGCTGCCCCAACTACCAGCCCCCCACCACAGTTGCAGCCCCAACTACCAGCCCCCCACCACAGTAGCAGCCCCAACTACCACCCCCACCACAGTAGCAGCCCCAACTACCACCCCCCCACCACAGTAGCAGCCCCAACTACCACCCCCACCACAGTAGCAGCCCCAACTACCCCCCCACCACAGTAGCAGCCCCAACTACACCCCCCCCCACCACAGTAGCAGCCCCAACTACCCCACCCCCACCACAGTAGCAGTCCCAACTACCACCCCCACCACAGTAGCAGCCCCAACTACCACCCCCACCACAGTAGCGGCCCCAACTACCACCCCCACCACAGTAGCAGCCCCAACTACCACCCCCACCACAGTAGCAGCCCCAACTACCACCCCCACCACAGTAGCAGCCCCAACTACCACCCCCACCACAGTAGCAGCCCCAACTACCACCACCACCACAGTAGCAGCCCCAACTACCACCACCACCACAGTAGCAGCCCCAACTACCACCCCCCACCACAGTAGCAGCCCCAACTATCACCCCCCACCATAGTAGCAGCCCCAACTACCACCCCCACCACAGTAGCAGCCCCAACTACCACCCCCACCACAGTAGCAGCCCCAACTACCACTCCCACCACAGTAGCAGCCCCAACTTCCACTCCCACCACAGTAGCAGCCACAACTACCACCCCCCACCACAGTAGCAGCCCCAACTACCACCCCCCACCACAGTAGCAGCCCCAACCACCACCCCCCACAACAGTAGCAGCCCCAACTACCACCCCCACCACAGTAGCAGCCCCAACTACCACCCCCACCACAGTAGCAGCCCCAACTACCACCCCTACCATAGTAGCAACCCCAACTACCACCCCCACCACAGTAGCAGCCCCAACTACCACCCCCATCACAGTATCACCCCCAGCAACCACCCCCACCACAGTACCACCCCCAGCAACCACCCTACCACAGTAGGAACCCCCAGCAACCACCATCACCACAGTACCAGCCCCAACTACCACCCCCCACCAAAGTAGCAGCCCCAACTACCAGCCCCCCACCACAGTAGCAGCCCCAACTACCAGCCCCCCACCACAGTAGCAGCCCCAACTACCAGCCCCACCACAGTAGCAGCCCCAACTACCACCCCCACCACAGTAGCAACTCCAACTACCATCCCCCCCACCACAGTAGCAGCCTCAACTACCACCCCCCACCACATTAGCAGCCCCAACTACCACCCCCACGACAGTAGCAGCCCCAACTACCACCCCCACCACAGTAGCAGCCCCAACTACCACCCCCAGCAGGGTAACAGCCCCAACTACCACCCCCACGACAGTAGCAGCCCCAACTACCACCCCCACCACAGTAGCAACCCCAACTACCACCCCCCACCAGAGTAACAGCCCCAACTACCACCTCCACCACAGTAGCAGCCCCAACTACCATCCCCCACCACAGTAGCAGCTCCAACTACCACCCCCACCACAGTAGCAGCCCCAACTACCACCCCCCACCATAATAGCAACCCCAACTACCACCCCCCACCACAGTAGCAGCCCCAACTACCAGCCCCCCACCACAGTAGCAGCCCCAACTACCAGCCCCACCACAGTAGCAGCCCCAACTACCACCCCCACCACAGTAGCAGCCCCAACTACCATCCCCCACCACAGTAGCAGCCCCAACTACCCCCCCCCCCACCACAGAAGCAGTCCCAACTACCACCCCCCACCATAATAGCATCCCCAACTACCACCCCCCACCACAGTAGCAGCCCCAACTACCACCCCCCACCACAGAAGCAGTCCCAACTACCACCCTCCCACCATAATAGCAACCCCAACTACCACCCCCCACCACAGTAGCAGCCCCAACTACCACCACCCCCCCACCACAGTAGCAACCCCCCAACTACCACCCCCCACCACAGTAGCAGCCCCAACTACCACCCCCACCACAGTAGCAGCCCCAACTTCCACCCCCCACCACAGTAGCAGCCTCAACTACCACCCCCAACACAGTAGCAGCCCCAACTACCACCCCCCACCACAGTAGCAACCCCCCAACTACCACCCCCACCAGAGTAGCAACCCCAACTACCACCCCCACCACAGTAGCAACCCCCCAACTACCACCCCCACCACAGTAGCAACCCCCTAACTACCACCCCCACCACAGTAGCAACCCCCAATAACCCCCCACCACAGTAGCAACCCCAACTACCACCCCCACCACAGTAGCAACCCCCCAACTACCACCCCCACCACAGTAGCAACCCCCCAACTACCACCCCCACCACAGTAGCAACCCCCAATAACCCCCCACCATAGTAGCAACCCCAACTACCACCCCCACCATAGTAGCAACCCCAACTATCTCCCCCACCACAGTAGCAACCCCAACTATCTCCCCCACCACAGTAGCAGCCCCAACTACCACCCCCACCACAGTAGCAGCCCCAACTACCACCCCCACCACAGTAGCAGCCCCAACTACCACCCCCACCACAGTAGCAGCCCCAACTACCACCCCCACCACAGTAGCAACCCTAACTACCACTCTCCCCACAGCAGCAGCCCCAATAACCACCCCCACCACAGTACCACCCCCAGCAACCCCCCCTACCACAGTAGGAACCCCCAACAATCACCCCTACCACAGTACCACCCCCAGCAACCACCCTACCACAGTAGGAACCCCCAACAATCACCCCTACCACAGTAGCAACCCTAAATTATTGGGATCGTCTCAAAGCCCTCCAAATGTACTCACTAGAAAGGAGACGAGAGAGATATCAAATAATATACACATGGAAAATACTGGAGGGACAGGTCCCAAGTCTACACAGTAAAATAACAACGTACTGGAGTGAACAATATGGAAGAAAATGCAGAATAGAACCAGTGAAGAGCAGAGGTGCCATAGACACAATCAGAGAACACTGTATGAACATCAGAGGTCCGCGGCTGTTCAACACCTTCCCAGCAACTATAAGAAATATTGCCAGAACAATCGTGGACACCTTTAGGAGAAAACTAGATAGTTTTCTTGAAGTTCCGGACCAACAGGGCTGTGGTGGATATGTGGGCCTGTGGCCCGCTACAAGCAACAGCCTGGTGGACCAAACTCTCACAAGTCGAGCCTGGCCTCGGGCCGGGCTTGGGGAGTAAAAGAACTCCCAGAACCCCATCAACCAGGTATTGAGGGAGTAAGATCTAGGTGTAACTGTGAGGTATGTGTAATGAGGAAGTGTAGGGACGCACAATGTAGCTTCACATGTTTCACTTATACTGATAATAATACTGTAAGCTATAGGCACTTCCCGCCAACACCCCCCCCCCCACCACCACCAACACCCACAACCAAACTTCAGCATTTCCGCGCTCACTCATCTCGTCCCCTCACTCACCCATTTCAGCACCACGAACATACTCGCGATCAAAGGTCTCTCACACCTCGCGAACCTACACTCTCGCGATCAAAGCTAAAATCAGGCCACGGTGTCTGAAAAACGCTAGACTCGCCCCAGGAATCATTAGTGAAACGTACAGTAAACAAGGGTTTAAAACCCAGCGGGTGAGCGAATGAGAGAGAGAGAGAGAGAGATAACGATTATAGGAATCCTGGAGATAGTTTCCTGGTTATAGACTTTTTCCCCTGAAAACTCCAACTTGTTCAGGAATCCGCGTGTGTGTCCGTGATAATTCCACCTGTAAATCTCTAAATGGATGTCAGAATTGCGGTGCGGCAGCAATTCTGTTTTTTATACATAATCAAGGTATATATATATATATATATATATATATATATATATATATATATATATATATATATATATATATATATATATGTCGTACCTAATAGCCAGAACGCACTTCTCAGCCTACTATGCATGGCCCGATTTGCCAAATAAGCCAAATTTTCTTGAATTAATATATTTCTTCTAATTTTTTTCTTATGAAATGATAAAGCTACCCATTTCATTATGTATGAGGTCAATTTTTTTTTATTGGAGTTAAAATTAACGTAGATATATGACCGAACCTAACCAACCCTACCTAACCTAACCTAACCTATCTCTATCGGTTAGGTTAGGTTAGGTAGCAGAAAAAGTTAGGTTAGGTTAGGTTAGGTAGGTTAGGTAGTCGAAAAAACATTAATTCATGAAAACTTGGCTTATTAGGCAAATTGGGCCATGCATAGTTGGCTGAGAAGTGCGTTCTGGCTATTAGGTACGACATATATATATATATATATAATATATATATAATATATATATGTCGTACCTAGTAGCCAGAACGCACTTCTCTGCCTACTATGCAAGGCCCGATTTGCCTAATAAGCCTAGTTTTCATGAATTAATTGTTTTTCGACTACCTAACCTAACCTAACCTAACTTTTTCGGCTACCTAACCTAACCTATAAAGATAGGTTAGGTTAGGTTAGGTAGGGTTGGTTAGGTTCGCTCATATATCTACGTTAATTTTAACTCCACTAAAAAAAAATTGACTTCATACATAATGAAATGGGTAGCTTTATCATTTTATAAGAAAAAAATTAGAGAAAATATATTAATTCTGGAAAACTTGGCTTATTAGGCAAATCGGGCCTTGCATAATAGGCTGAGAAGTGCGTTCTGGCTACTAGGTACGACATATATATATATATATATATATATATATATATATATATATATATATGTATATATATGTATATATATATATGTATGTATGTATGTATATATATATATTTATATATGACCGCATGTTTGCCCAACATAGAACTTATTACAGTCTTTACAAGGTATTTTATAAATGATTTTATAAATGTGTTAGGAACAACCCTAATAGTGATAATTGTGTCATTTATAAAATACCTTGAAAAGACTGTAATAGGTTCTATGTTGGGCAAACATCTAAAGATTTGAAATGTAGAATTTCGCAACATAAATACTCCGTAAGACATGGCCAATTGTCTAATGCTTTGTTTGTTCATTTGTCAGAAAATTGTCACCAAATTGATTGAGAGATGGCTTCTTCAATAACGAATTGTAAAAGCACCTGTAACAGAAACATAATTAAATCTGCTTTGATACAGATCACAAAAGAAAGTAATTTGAACATTAGCAGTGGTTTATATAACTTAGATCCATTTTTAATAGATCAATTAAAGGGCGAGTTGAGTAGGATCATTGGAACACATTTGTCTCACTAATTCATTGTAAATATTTACTATTTTATGCAATTATTATCCATGTGTGGGCCTGTGTTGTGGTTATAAATGGGAGCTGCATCGGATGGGGCACTAGGCCCTCGACAGTGACCACGTATTGTACCTCACCTCACTCCACCATTCTCTCCTGCCTATTTATGTCCAGTACTCGACCTGTAAAACCACTACTTTTGAAGATGTATTAATATACGAAAGTACTTAAGGAAATTCCTGTTTCAATTTTCCTCCGTGGTCTGACACTGTCATTCATATATATATATATATATATATATATATATGAATGACAGCAGGTTTTCTTTTAAACATGTTTCATTGAATATGACCGAATATTCTATATTTACTATCTTCTGATTTAGGGCTTCTATCCCTCTAACTATTTTCTTAGCATCAGGGCTTAGCTGAAAGAAGAGTTCTCCAAAACTCGTTTTCGTTATTTCAAGGTGAAGAAAAAAGTGAATTACTATAGAATGTATTACACTTATTTATACAATTTGCACAACGTTTCGAACCTCCATGGTTCATTCTCAAGTGAAAAGAAATTACAGGACTCGTTGATTTATACCCGTACTGGGGTCAGGTGATAAGACAAAAAAGGTAAAAACATGGAGGATACATAAGGGATCAATAGGGGCGAAGCACATAACATAAGAATAGAGGTAACTGAGGAAGGCCTATTGGCCCATACGAGGCAGCTCCTATCTACATACATAGATTAATCAGGTGTAATTGGCCTATTATGTTGAACAGTGTCTTCTGTGTTGGCATCGTTATGTTCTGGTCTTGTCCTTACTCTCATGGTGGGTAGAGTAAATAGTTCCGTGATTTGGGTGTTCATGGTAGGTTGTTCTATTCTTCTGTGAATTGCTTCAAGAATTTGGAATTCAAATTCTTGAAGCAATTCAATTTGTAATTCAAATTCTTGAAGCAATTCACATAAGAATAGAACAACGTACCATGAACACCCAAATCACAGAACTCTTTCCACGCGATTAACAATGCATAAACAACAGGGTTCTATCAAGGAACATATAATCTCTTCTCATAACCAGACCATCACCAGAGAAATCTTAACAAACAACACAGAAATCATCGATAGATACAGCGATAGCAGGAGATTGAAGAAATCGAGCGGAAATTGAAACACTCATAAGAAACTGAAGAAAGGCAGTTAGAACAGAAAGCAATTCAGGAAATAAAGAAAAATCCAAAATATTTATTCACATATGCGAAATCAAAAGCAAAAACCACTGCCATTATTGGACCTATTCGTACAAGTGAAGGTTCATACTCTGAGGATGACAAAGAAATTAGTGAAATCCTAAAAAAGCAGTATGAGGACATGTTTAGCACTCCAATAAACAACATGAAAGTGGAAGATCCAGACAATTTCTCTATGCAGGATATATATGCCTGTAAATTTCTTATTTCTCTATGCCTGTAAATATAATTGATATCAACACGAGCGCACTAAATTTTGAAAGAGAAATTGAAAACATGCCCATGCACTCGGCCCCAGGTCCAGACTCATGGAATTCAATATTTATAAAGAAATGCAAAGTGCCGGTAGCACAGGCACTCAGTATAGTGTGGAGGAAGAGCTTGGACACGGGGGAGATACCAGATGCACTTAAAGTAGTAGACATAGCCCCTCTACACAAGGGAGGGAGCAAAGCATTGGCAAAGAATTATAGACCAGTTGCACTAACATCGCACATCATAAAAGTATTTGAGAGAGTGATTAGGAGTCAGGTCACCAATTTCATGGAGACCAATGACCTTCACAACCCAGGCCAACATGGATTTCGAGCAGGAAGATCGTGCCTCTCACAGCTACTTGAGCACTACGACAAAGTCACTGAGTCATTAGAAGAAAAACAGAATGCTGATGTGATATACACGGACTTCGCAAAGGCTTTCGATAAATGTGACCATGGCGTGATAGCACACAAAATGAAGTCAACGGGAATAACCGGTAAAGTAGGACGCTGGATACTCAGTTTTCTGTCAAACAGGACTCAGCGAGTAACTGTCAACCATATAAAATCTAGTCCAAGTGCAGTGAAAAGCTCTGTACCTCAGGGTACAGTCCTTGCACCGCTGCTTTTCCTTATTCTCCTATCAGATATAGACAAAAATACAAGTCACAGCTTCGTATCATCCTTAGCAGATGACACAAAAATCAGTATGAAAATTATCTCAGCTGAAGACACTGAAAAACTTCAAGCTGATATTAATAAAGTTTTCGACTGGGCATCAGAAAATAACATGATGTTTAACAGTGATAAATTCCAGGTACTCAGGTACGGTAAAAATGAGGACCTAAAACATAATACAGGGTACAAAACACAATCAAATGTACCCATAGTAGGAAAACAGCATGTAAAGGATTTGGGAATAATAATGTCTGACGACCTAACGTTTAAGGAGCATAACCAAGCAAATATTGCGACAGCCAGAAAAATGATAGGATGGATTACGAGAACTTTCAAATCCAGGGATCCCATCACAATGGTTGTACTCTTCAAGTCACTTGTGTTGTCCCATCTTGAGTACTGCTCAGTATTCACTTCCCCTTCAGAGCAGGAGAGATTGCTGAAATAGAGGGAATGCAGAGAACATATACGGCACGCATAGACGCGATAAAGCACCTAAATTATTGGGATCGTCTCAAAGCCCTCCAAATGTACTCACTAGAAAGAAGACGAGAGAGATATCAAATAACATACACCTGGAAGATACTGGAGATCCAAGTACCAAATCTGCACAGTAAAATAACAACGTACTGGAGTGAACGATATGGAAGAAAATGCAGATTAGAACCAGTGAAGAGCAGGGGTGCCATAGGCACAATCAGAGAACCCTGTATAAACATCAGAGGTCCCCGGTTGTTCAACACCCTCCCAGCGAGCATAAGAAATATTGCCGGAACAACCGTGGACATCTTCAAGAGGAAACTAGATTTATTCCTCCAAGGAGTGCCGGACCAACCGGGCTGTGGTGGGTATGTGGCCCTGCGGGCCGCTCCAAGCAACAGTCTAGTGGACCAAACTCTCACAAGTCAAGCCTGGCCTCGGGCCGGGCTTGGGGAGTAGAAGAACTCCCAGAACCCCCATCAACTAGGTATCAACCAGGTAACCAGGAGGCTCGACATCAGAGAGGCACTACACATCAAAATGTAAACACCAGTAATCACCAGCCAATTAGTTCACAACTATATTCTACCTACTTCAAGACCCCGAACCAACATCGAAGTATTAAGATGAAGTATGGGCCAATAAGCCTTCTGCAGTTACTTCCATTCATATGTTTTTATACCCTTTGGTTCGTCTTCTATCATGTGCAAATGTCAATCACCTCATCCAAAACTTTTGTACCATATCACCTCACCCAAAGCGAGTATAAGTATAGATGTATTTTGTGTGTTTACAGGTTACAGTTGAGTGTGTAAACTAAAGTCTTTGAAAATGTAATAAGTTATTACGAAACGCGTTCAGGCGTGAAACTAGAAATAAAAATGATTTTTCGAGAATTGATTTTTCATACCATCGACGGTGAAGAGAAACATAAGAAACATTGAGAAAATTCGTGTTAGAATTATTAATCTTACCTTTTCGGTCATATTCAACAACATATCAAAACGAACATTTACTTTATATATATATATATATATATATATATATATATATATATATATATATATATATATATATATATATATATATATATATATATATATAATTTTTTTTTTTTTTTTTTTTTTTTTTTTTTACAACCTAGAAGGGGTACCACCTCTGGTGCAAATGTAGGGACCCATAGCCTCGGATAAGAAAATAAAGAGTACTCAGAGAAGACCTTGTGGATCCTCACTGAACACTTTGATATTTTCTTCTCCTACCACCCCTATTCTTTTGTTAAGTGTGTATATTTATCTAACTTTATTTGAAAATGTCATTACACAAAAAAAGTTACAATATTGATTACATACAGGGTACAAGGCTGCTTGTCACAAGTTGAATAGCTCCTCCAGCTCCTCAGATGGCGGGCAGGAACCATGGATGCAGTGAGCATTTCCTCTCTGGATTGCCACACTAAGGCGCTGAAAAAGAAATATGTATATATATAATATATATATATATGTCGTACCTAGTAGCCAGAACTCACTTCTCAGCCTTCTATTCAAGGCCCGATTTGCCTAATAAACCAAGTTTTCCTGAATTAATATATTTACTATAATTTTTTTCTTATGAAATGATAAAGCAACCCTTTTCTCTATGTATGAGGTCAATTTTTTTTTATTGGAGTTAAAATTAACGTAGATATATGTCCGAACCTAACCAACCCTACCTAACCTAACCTAACCTATATTTATAGGTAAGGTTAGGTTAGGTAGCCAAAAAAAGCTAGGTTAGGTTAGGTTAGGTAGGTTAGGTAGACGAAAAAACATTAATTCATGAAAACTTGGCTTATTAGGCAAATCGGGCCTTGAATAGTAGGCTGAGAAGTGCGTTCTGGCTATTAGGTACGACATATATATATATATATATATATATATATATATATATATATATATATATATATATATATATATATATAATATAATCAGTGTTATTAAGAATCAATAACATGTCACTGGGACAATAACAAAACAATGTAGTAAAAAACACGTGACTGATATTAAAGTGTTGTATGTTAATCCTGGTGTGTGCAGAACAGGTGTCCAGAGCGTGCTCCCCCCCCCCTTCCACGCAGGAACACATCTGCACACCTGTGGGGCGCCTCGACTCCTCTTCCCCTCACCTGTTGAGGGTAGGAAAGAGGTACACGTTTTCACTTGGTTAATCACAGAGCTCAACACAAGACTTTTGAAAAATAATAGAGATTTGTTCTTACAGTTGGCCGACCTTGACACATTGACTCACAATACACGTATCCCTTCACCTGGACGATGACCTAACAGCTAAACTTTTGGGAAATTATGATGACAATAATTTTGTTCTGAAGTAGACTGTATAATCATAGGATTCTTTTATGCTTCCACAACATTAATTGTTATTTACTTATTTTATTTTAATTGAGTTTAACCAATTCAGTTTGATACGCGAAATCCCTTTATGTTAACTTAATTCAAAGTTCTGAATCTAGTTACTTAGGTCTTCATTCAAGTGTCCAAACAAGTTGGTTGATCATGTACCCTGCACGCACAAATATGGTTCGTGGGACAAAGATAAAAACATACCTCGGTAACACTGCCAAATGAACTCAGACCAGAATCTGTTCCAACCTAGAGCCTAGTTTATATTATTAAATAATACTGGGTGGACTAAATTCTGTATATATCATTGAAATGGGATTAGTGGGCTCAGCGACGCTAGTTTCTTCCAGTGTGCGTCGGCGACCATGCGTTCAAATCCCCTGATGAATGCATCCATTCAGTCGATTTTCTCATCGAAAGCTTCCATTTTTCGGCATCTTGACTTTCATACCTCGCTCAGCTGTCTCCTGCTGGGTTTATAACGCCCCCGTCCTCGGGGAGGGCAGAGTTCTCGGACACGCGTCCGTGCACAGCTACGTACATCTCCGGGTACGTAGTCTTGAGTGGCACGTATAGCTCCGTACATCTCAAGGTACGTAGTCATGAGTGGTACGTACATAGTCATTCTTGTGGTGTGTGTACGTAACTTAGGACAGCGTCAACTGTGTCTTCGTACAGCACGCCACTTAAGCTTCGCAACAAAACTTTCCCCGTGCAACTCTTGCTTTACTGAGTTTGCGAACTTGCAACTTGGATTTAGCTCCTGGGCTCGGCCTTGGCCTTACGTTGGGTGCCAGAAGTGAGAGTATAAATTTCTGCAGCAACTGCCCGCACAAATATACAATTCCTTCTATCATTATCAATACAAGCTAACTGTTGGTGCCGGCTGCAAGTATCAAGACCCTATAGTCTACCAACTCACAAAAACAAATTTGTCGGTGCGAGAATTGCTTGCAGTCACTTCTCTAGAGAAGTGACTGCAAGTGCAAGCACTTCTCTAGAGAAGTGACTGCAAGCTCGTTCACCGGAGGGAGGCTGACGAGCCAGTGACGGGTGACGGGTATGTTCGCCTGGAGACTGGCGTGACGGAACGCTCTTTCTCCATTCCAGGTACAGCAAATTTCTGTGGCTGCTCTCGTACATATTTTCTGTCACTTGAGAGCTTGCAGAACGACCACCTTCAGGATTGATGCCGGTGCATGCAGTTGCAGTCGTTGCAGAAATATATGTAATATCTTTCAAATTGTTTTATTTGGATATTTATGTCGGGTGGGGAGGTAACAAGAGATCTTCTTTTGGAATGTCGGGTATCATGTGTCCCGTTGGGCGGTCGGCAGCTTCCTGGACGAACACCATCTGCTTGAGCAAGCCCGTGAGCTCATCCTTGTAAGGAAGATGCTTCACTGATGGTTCATCTCATCATAATAACGACGAGCAGGAGCAGCATACACTGTAATTAGGAATAGCGTCTTACAAAACGGAAATGGAGAAACTGCACGTATTAAGAACTGTGTCTCTTCAATGCAAGCAGAGCTAACTGCCATTAATTGGCACTAAGATTCCTTGAAAGAAACACCAACGGTGCAGTGATAATCGCTGGTTCACAAGCTGCATTACAAAGCCTTAGGGAAAAAAACAGGCAGAAAGCTGAGCGATAGTCGCTGAAATTTAAAAAATTGTGAAAACACTGAAGTCAGGCAAGGGTGATGAAGGGGTCCACAACTCGGGTTTTCAAACTTTCTCAAACTCGTTAATTCTGTTGTTGTATATCTACATGGTAAATGCTCCAACTTTTCCTAATGGATCAACATATGCAAAAACTCAACAATAATAATAGTAATTTGACAATTTCGCATTTTCAAATGAAAATGTAAATTGTAACATTTCACCAATTGTTTTTTTATTTATTTGGGTTTCAGAGTAGCATATGATCTTAATTTATGCTATTTAGATTTTGTTTGGACATATAGTCTGCTGAAAAAATCGTCAATGTGGCCTTTGAAATATGGGCAAAATTAAGACGCAAGAATCTATAACTTAAAAGGTTTAGCATTTATGTAAAAAGTAAATGCATGCTTCTATATGCAGTTGATGCATGTAGGGGCTTGTTGAACAAAACACTTTGCACATAATATGTGAAAATGTTGAGAATCGATTAAAAACTGTATTTTGGGTGGGGTCTCAAAGTTGAAAATCTTGTTCACAGAGAAAAATGAAGTTCAAGTTCTCGGCTTTGTATGATCGTTCGACTTCATGGATTTCCTTGTAAGTTTTAATAAACATTGTTTGGCATTCGTACTCGAATATGTGAAAGTTGAAGATCAATATGTATTGCAAAGAAGTAAAAAAACAAAAAAATCCCCCACCCCAAAAACAGAAATATATAGCCATAGAGATAACGGGTTTGGGATAACAAACAAATACATTTCAGTTATGTTATTGAGAAAGTCCAAGTTCTTCCACCTGTGGCTGCCTCACATGGCAGAGACAAAAAAAAAATTTGTTGACAGCTTCTCTTACAACGGGGACATAAGAAATTTTGCTCAATGTATTTATAATATATAATAAAATACAGCTAAACAACATATGATGTTTCGTCTTACCTTAATCCTTATTATGTGTGAAATTTGGCCCCTCCAGGTGGCACTCAGAATGCTAGAAGGCACCAGCTGCATATGCACTTTGTTGACCCTCCTTACTACTACTACTACTCTTCTTGGTGCGTCAGACAGGTGCTTGTATCTCTTTATATCTCCCTTATCCTTCAGTTCCCTTAACTAGGAGGTGTTATTGTTATCATCGTCACCGGATACGGCCCACTGCGCACGGATATATTTAAAGGAAATTCGTATAAAATCCATTTCATAACGTAATTTGATGAAATTTTCACGACGATGATGCCAAATAACGTGAGATTTATTTAACATTTGTCAATATATTTCATATATGGACGAATATTTTTGACATGTCGACCCCCTGAGGTTCCTGTGGATCCCCTCCCATGATGGAATGTGTGGAAATGAACGAGCAGATGTGCTGGCTGCTGAAGGCGCTGATCCCCTCCCACGTTGGAATCTCTGGAAATGAACGAGCAGATGTGCTGGCTGCTGAAGGCGCTGATCCCCTCCCACGTTGGAATCTCTGGAAATGAATGAGCAGATGTGCTGGCTGCTGAAGGCGCTGATCCCCTCCCACGTTGGAATCTCTGGAAATGAATGAGCAGATGTGCTGGCTGCTGAAGGCGCTGATCCCCTCCCACGTTGGAATCTCTGGAAATGAACGAGCAGATGTGGTGGCTGCTGAAGGCGCTGAAGGAGACCATATTGAATACTTCATACCCAACCAAGACTTTGCTACAAATTAAAGGTATTATCAGGCAACATCACCGTGACAAGGTAACTGAGGAAAGGAGGATAGAAGAACAATTCAGTGAAACTGTTCACTGGTACAACACGGTTGCAGCTGGCAATCCCAATCATTATGGACGAGGAGGAGGTGGCCGCGAGAGAACATCAGTAATAGCGAGAGTTTGTCTAAGATACAATATCCATGGAGATATGGGATGGAAACAACAGCTGAGCAGCGGAGCTACAGAATCTGTCGCGAGAGAGACGGACACCGCCTTGACCAATACCTGAGAGATTGTGTCCATCTAAGAAATAATAGAAATATGTGTAGAATAATAAACCCCACATTGTTTGAGTTAGGAAAACACTGTTTGTCAAATATTAAACTGTTCTTATAAGATTACCACACTTTGCACCCTCAAGACGACTTAAGATTAGAGGTTGCAAAATGTTAATCTTCTTGTTTGATAAGTGACAGTTAAGCAAGTCCCAGCAGTGTCAGGGTACACGAGACAGGATGAACAACCCAGCGGGATTCCTTCCTCATAGTGGGTGTTGTACAGGTATATATATGTGGAAGCCAAGTGTCGAGAAATACAAGGATGGGAGTACACTTTATCCTTGAAAATTACCCTAGTTTTATCCCATACATTTATCTCTAAGACCACATCCCACCCTCACATCCTGGACCACAGCCCACCCTCACTTCTTGGACCACAGCCCACCCTCACTTCTTGGACCACAGCCCACCCTCACCTCCTGGACCACAGCCCACCCTCACCTCCTGGACCACAGCCCACCCTTACCTCCTGGACCACAGCCCACCCTCACCTCCTGGACCACAGCCCACCCTCACCTCCTGGACCACAGCCCACCCTCACCTCCTGGACCACAGCCCACCCTCACCTCCTGGACCACAGCCCACCCTCACTTCTTGGACCACAGCCCACCCTCACTTCTTGGACCACAGCCCACCCTCACCTCCTGGACCACAGCCCACCCTCACCTCCAGGACCACAGCCCACCCTCACCTCCTGGACCACAGCCCACCCTCACCTGGACCACAGCCCACCCTCACCTGGACCACAGCCCACCCTCACCTGGACCACAGCCCACCCTCACCTGGACCACAGCCCACCCTCACCTGCACCACAGCCCACCCTCACCCCACCATTCTGCCACCTTAGAGCATCTCAGTATCCCCGGGAACCTCCGCCTGGACTGGTCGGTAAAACAATGGCCTAGGCATCTTGCAGGCCGGTGTTCGATCCCAAACAGTCGCAGTGTTTGGGCACATTTCCTTCACCGTCGTCACATTCCATCTCCTACCCCGTCCTCTTATCTCTTTCGTGTGTCAGAAAGGCTTGGCGCTTTCTCCAGAGCCCCACTGATTGATTTCAGTTAGTCATTTTTCATGGTAATATATGTTAGTGTGACAATAGTGAGGAATAAGGAGTAATATTGGAGGTGTGGGATGGAAGGAGTAATAGTGGAGGTGTAAGGAGGAAGGAGTAATATTGGAGGCGTGATGAGGAAGGAGGAGTGATATTGGAGGTGTGGGGGAGGAAGGAGTAATATTGGAAGTGTAGGGGAGGAAGGAGTAATATTGGAGGTGTAGGGGAGGAAGGAGTAATATTGGAGGTGTGGGGGAGGAAGGAGTAATATTGGAGGCGTGATGAGGAAGGAGTGATATTGGAGGTGTGGGGGAGGAAGGAGTAATATTGGAGGTGTAGGGGAGGAAGGAGTAATATTGGAGGTGTGGGGGAGGAAGGAGTAGTAATATTGGAGGTGTGAGGAGGAAGGATTAATATTGGAGGTGTGAGGAGGAAGGAGTAATATTGGAGGTGTGGAGGAGGAAGGAGTAATATTGGAGGTGTGGGGGAGGAAGGAGTAGTAATATTGGAGGTGTGAGGAGGAAGGATTAATATTGGAGGTGTGAGGAGGAAGGAGTAATATTGGAGGTGTGAGGGAGGAAGGAGTAATATTGGAAGTGTAGGGGAGGAAGGAGTAATATTGGAGGTGTAGGGGAGGAAGGAGTAATATTGGAGGTGTGGGGGAGGAAGGAGTAATATTGGAGGTGTGGGAAGGAGTAATATTGGAGGTGTGGGAAGGAGTAATATTGGAGGTGTGAGGGAGGAAGGAGTAATATTGGAGGTGTAGGGGAGGAAGGAGTAATATTGGAGGTGTAGGGAAGGAAGGAGTAATATTGGAGGTGTGATGAGGAAGAAGGAGTAATATTGGAGGTGTGATGAGGAAGGAGTAATATTGGAGGTGTGATGAGGAAGAAGGAGTAATATTGGAGGTGTGATGAGGAAGGAGGAGTAATATTGGAGGTGTGAGGCGAAAGGAGCAATATTAGAGGTATGGAGAGGGAGATTGAAATTTGGGAGGTGAAGGAGGACAGCTTGAGACGTCAGTTTTATTAGGAAGAGAGACTTAGACACTCAAAACTGTCATTCGTCTGCGATGGGTGACAGACAGACAGACACTCTCCAAAATGCCAATGACCCGGGGAGGGAAACACAGCCGAACATGCTCCAAAATACAAGTGTTCCGGAGAGTTAGACAGACTCTCCAAAGCGTGAGTGATCCTGGGAGGGCGAGAGACGGACCGACACTCCATAAAGCACAACAGGGGAATAAAAAAGGTCCACGCTAGAGGGGCCCGGGAAAGTAATGCGTAAAGCTGAAGGTATTGCTAACTTTTTTTCCCCGTGGTGTTCCTCCGATCCTTTTCTGAACAGCGGGAGAGGGGCGGTGTGAGGAGCGGGATGGAGAAAGGGCATAGGGAGGGAAGAAGGGCCAAACTTTAAGGTAGGGAATGAGGTAGGAGAGAAAGGGTTAATACGTTGTACGAATGGGAATGATTAGTAATTGGTAATATACAACAAAAGACGAAGCAAAAATTGGAAGTATACGAAAAAATAATATACCGATATATATATATATATATATATATATATATATATATATATATATATATATATATATATATATATATATATATATATATATATATATATATATAGTAGCCAGAATGCACTTCTCGGCCTACTATGCAAGGCCCGATTGCCCTAATAAGCCAAGTTTTCCTGAATTAATATGTTTTCTCTAATTTTTTTCTTATGAAATGATAAAGCTACCCATTTTATTATGTATGAGGGAATTTTTTTTTATTGGAGTTAAAATTAACGTAGATATATGACCGAACCTAACCAACCCTACCTAACCTAACCTAACCTAACCTATCTTTATAGGTTAGGTTAGGTTAGGTTAGGTAGCCGAAAACGTTAGGTTAGGTTAGGTTAGGTAGGTTAGGTAGTCGAAAAAACATTAATTCATGAAAACTAGGCTTATTAGGCAAATCGTGCCTTGCATAGTAGGCTGAGAAGTGCGTTCTGGCTACTAGGTACGACATATATATATATATATATATGCGTGGTTTCCTCCGAGGCTATGGGTCCCCCTTCTTCCAGCTAGAGGTGGTACTCCCTTCTATATATATATATATATATATATATATATATATATATATATATATATATATATATATAATATATAAAATCAACTAGTATAAAAATCAACTAGTATTGTAAGATCTGTTCACTTGAGAATGAACCATGAAGGTTCGAAACGTCGTGCAAATTATACAAATAAGTATATATATATATATATATATATATATATATATATATATATATATATATATATATATATATATATATATATATATATATACTTATTTGTATAATTTGCACGACGTTTCGAACCTTCATGGTTCATTCTCAAGTGAACAGATCTTACAATACTAGTTGATTTTTATACTAGTTGATTTTATATTATATATATATATATATATATATATATATATATATATATATATATATATATATATATATATATATATATATATATATATATATAGAAGGGAGTACCACCTCTAGCTGGAAGAAGGGGGACCCATAGCCTCGGAGGAAACCACGCATATATATATATATATATGTCGTACCTAGTAGCCAGAACGCACTTCTCAGCCTACTATGCAAGGCACGATTTGCCTAATAAGCCTAGTTTTCATGAATTAATGTTTTTTCGACTACCTAACCTACCTAACCTAACCTAACCTAACGTTTTCGGCTACCTAACCTAACCTAACCTAACCTATAAAGATAGGTTAGGTTAGGTTAGGTTAGGTAGGGTTGGTTAGGTTCGGTCATATATCTACGTTAATTTTAACTCCAATAAAAAAAAATTCCCTCATACATAATAAAATGGGTAGCTTTATCATTTCATAAGAAAAAAATTAGAGAAAACATATTAATTCAGGAAAACTTGGCTTATTAGGGCAATCGGGCCTTGCATAGTAGGCCGAGAAGTGCATTCTGGCTACTATATATATATATATATATATATATATATATATATATATATATATATATATATATATATATATATGTCGTACCTAGTAGCCAGAACTCACTTCTCAGCCTACTATGCAAGGCCCGATTTGCCTAATAAACCAAGTTTTCATGAATTAATGTTTTTTCGTCTACCTAACCTACCTAACCTAACCTAACCTAACTTTTTTTGGCTACCTAACCTAACCTTACCTATATATATAGGTTAGGTTAGGTTAGGTAGGGTTGGTTAGGTTCGGTCATATAACTACGTTAATTTTAACTCCAATAAAAAAAAATTGACCTCATATATAGTGAAAAGGGTAGCTTTATCATTTCATAAGAAAAAAATTATAGTAAATATATTAATTCAGGAAAACTTGGCTTATTAGGCAAATCGGGCCTTGAATAGTAGGCTGAGAAGTGAGTTCTGGCTACTAGGTACGACATATATATATATATATATATATATATATATATATATATATATATATATATATATATATATATATATATATATATATAATTAATAAATATGACCGAAAAAGTAGGATTAATAATTCTAACACGAATTTTCTCAATTTTTCTTATGTTTCTTTTCACTGTTGATGGTAATTGAAAAATCAATTCTCCAAAATTTATTTTTATTTCTAGTCTGACGCGACACTTGAACGCGTTTCGTAATAACGTATTACATTTTCAAAGACTTTTAGTTTACACACACAACTATAACCTGCAAACACTAAACAGAGTTCTTACTTATGCTATGATTTAAACAGCTTTCATTTTATTTTATACCCGCATTTTGGGTGAGGTGATATGTTACAACAGTTTTGGATGAGGTGAACAAAACTTTCAACACAGGACAGAACACGAAACAATGGGTATAATATTTTGTAAGTTAAAGGGAAGAATGGAAGTAACTGCAGAGGGCCTATTGGCCCATATTTCTTGATGCTTCTATATTGGTGCGGAGTCTTAAAGTGGGCAGAATATAGCTGTGCATTAATTGGCTGTTGATTGCTGGTGTCGACTTCCTAATGTGTTGTGTCTCGCAGATATCAAGCCGCCTGCTATCGCTGTATCTATCGATGATTTCCGTGTTTTTTGTTAAGACTTCTCTGGTGATGGTCTGGTTGTGGAAAGAGATTATATATTCCTTAATGGAGCCCTGTTGCTTATGCATCGTTAATCGCCTGGAAAGAGATGTTGTTGTCTTGCCTGTATACTGAGTTCTTTGAGGCATACAGTCCCCAAGTGGGCATTTGAAGGCATAGACGACGTTGGTCTCTTTTAAAGCGTTCTGCTTTGTGTCTGGAGAGTTTCTCATGAGTAGGCTGGCCGTTTTTTTGGTTTTATAGTAAATTGTATCTTCTGATTTTTGTCTGTAGGGATAACGTTTCTATTAACAATATCTTTCAGGACCCTTTCCTCCGTTTTATGAGCTGTGGAAAAGAAGTTCCTGTAAAATAGTCTAATAGGGGGTATAGGTGTTGTGTTAGTTGTCTCTTCAGAGGTTGCATGGCGTTTCACCTTCCTTCTTATGATGTCTTCAACAAAACAATTGGAGAAGCCGTTGTTGACTAGGACCTGCCTTACCCTACAGAGTTCTTCATCGACTTGCTTCCATCCTGAGCTGTGGCTGAGAGCACGGTCGACATAAGCGTTAACAACACTCCTCTTGTACCTGTCTGGGCAGTCACTGTTGGCATTTACGCACATTCCTATGTTTGTTTCCTTAGTATAGACTGCAGTGTGGAAACCTCCGCTCCTTTCCATGATTGTTACATCTAGAAAGGGCAGCTTCCCATTCTTCTCCATCTCGTAAGTGAAACGCAACACAGAATTCTGCTCAAATGCCTCCTTTAGCTCCTGCAGATGTCTGACATCAGGTACCTGTGTAAAAATGTCGTCAACATACCTGCAGTATATGGCCGGTTTCAAGTTCATGTCGACTAAGACCTTTTGCTCGATGGTACCCATGTAGAAGTTCGCAAACAGGACACCTAGGGGGAGAACCCATGGCAACCCCATCTACTTGCATATAAATGTGCCCATTCGGGCTCAAGAAGGGTGCCTCTTTAGTACAAGCTTGGAGTAGTTTCCTTAGAATGTTTTCTGGTATGTCAAGAGGAGTACAGGCCGGATCACGATACACTCTGTCCGCTATCATCCCGATTGTTTCATCCACAGGTACGTTGGTAAACAGTGATTCTACATCCAACGAGGCTCTTATCCCTGTGGCCCGTGTTCCCCGCAGTAAGTCAACAAATTCCTTTGGAGACTTCAGGCTGAAGGCGCAAGGGACATAAGGAGTCAGCAAGCCATTGAGTCGCTTCGCCAGTCTGTACGTGGGTGTGGGTATCTGGCTGATGATTTGCCGAAGTGGGTTTCCAGGCTTATGTATCTTGACATTTCCATACGCGTATCCAGGTTTATATTCCCCAATAATCTTTGGCAGGTGGAGTCCGGATTTCTTGGCGTTCACAGTTTCGATCAATTTGTTGACCTTTGCTTTCAATTCGGCTGTTGTGTCCTTCGTTACCCTTTGGCGTCCTGTACCTACCAGTTGCGTTGCTCCTGGCAGTATGGGTTCGAGTCACTTCTGGGGTGTGAGTTTTCAGTTGCATATAGTCCTGAGGACCATTCAGGCTTGCTCTCATTTGTGTTCCTCACGTGTGCCCTAAAGAATGAGGTGATTTGATAAAATGCTATGCCCAAGATTACCATCCGAGTGCCGGCAGGGAAGTGGTTCAAATAGCTTCAGCTACCACTTCCTTATGTCCGGTCGTGATGGTCAAGCGGATTAAGGCGTCCTGTACATACCAGTTGCGTTGCTCCTGACAGTATGGGTTCGAGTCACTTCTGGGGTGTGAGTTTTCAGTTGCATACAGTCCTGGGGACCATTCAGGCTTGTTCGCATATATATATATATATATATATATATATATATATATATATATATATAATATATATATATATATATATATATATATATGTCGTACCTAGTAGCCAGAACTCACTTCTCAGCCTACTATTCAAGGCCCGATTTGCCTAATAAGCCAAGTTTTCCTGAATTAATATATTTACTATAATTTTTTTCTTATGAAATGATAAAGCAACCCTTTTCTCTATGTATGAGGTCAATTTTTTTTTATTAGAGTTAAAATTAACGTAGATATATGACCGAACCTAACCAACCCTACCTAACCTAACCTAACCTATATTTATAGGTAAGGTTAGGTTAGGTAGCCAAAAAAAGCTAGGTTAGGTTAGGTTAGGTAGGTTAGGTAGACGAAAAAACATTAATTCATGAAAACTTGGCTTATTAGGCAAATCGGGCCTTGAATAGTAGGCTGAGAAGTGCGTTCTGGCTATTAGGTACGACATATATATATATATATATATATATATATATATATATACATCTATATATATACATATATACATATATATATATATATATATACATATATATATACATATATATATACATATATATATTCATATATATATACATATATACATATATATATATATATATATATATATATATATATATATATATATATATATATATATATATATATATATATGTGTGTGTGTGTGTGTGTGTTGATAAAAATTAGCTGTTCAGTGTTTACATAACACAGCTGGTCGCGTGAAGCCAGTGACGTCGACGTAGCCAGTAAAAGAGAAGTATAAATAGAACACCAATACTCCAAGTGAAGGAGAGAACAAAGGCGTGGTCATATTCCCGCGAGAGAAGACGCTGCAAGATGTGTCTTTGTGTGGCCACGACCACCAAGCTCTACATGTTATGGGTAAAGTTGAGTGCCGTCAACCAGCTGCCTGGGACCAGATTTGTTGTGATGAACATTCAGTGAGTGTTTCGGGTCTGCTTGCCAGGGTCATGGTCAGGATCAGGTCTGTTCACTTGCTTACTCATCCACTTTACTTATCTACTCGCTAACTCATCCGACTGGCGCTTCACTTGTCCATGACACTATCTTTACTCGTTTACATACCTGCAAACGAATCTTGCTCGCTCGCTCGTTTTCTCACTTATTCGCTCACTTGCTTACTCCCCTTGTTGCTCAATAATTCAATCTCACTTTGCTCTCCGAGAAAAAAAAATGAGAGAGAGAGAGAGAGAGAGAGAGAGAGAGAGAGAGAGAGACGAGCATCATGACATAATCTATATAAATGAAAATGGAAATGTACGTTTGTTCATAACCGATAATCTCCGAAAGTTCTTCACCGAGTGCTTTGAAATTTTCACACAACGTTCCATTCGCATCCGAGCAGGTTTTTATATACATGCTATATAGAGTTCACGTCAGTGACGGTAAAAAAAAAAATCTGAAAAACTGTTTTTCATGTGAGGGAAATCTTCGAAACCTCTTTACCGATTACTTTGAAATTTTGAAACAACGTTACATTCGAATAGGCGCGTCTTTTTATATACCTACTATATATATGCCTCATCTGTGACAAGAAAAATATGCATTTTTGAACAACAGCGCCATCTGTAGCACATAATAGCAACATGCACGCTATACTAAATATGCCACGAATTCCATGTCAATGTTTCCGATTGCATTGATAAATTTTATTTTCATAGATTTCGATTTATTTTATTTTGTATTGAATTATTTTGTGTAACATTGTGTTGGAATTGAGCTGTGTTGTTTACCATACCGTCCATTTCGTAATTACAAGTATAGATGCCACACCTGTGACAGGTAAAAATATGTTTTTCTTGAAAAACAGCGCCATCTGTTGCATGTAAGCGCAACACACATGCTATAGTAAATATGATATAATTCCATTTCAATGTTTCTGATTGCATTGATAAATTGAATTTTCATAGATTTTGATTTATTTTTATTTAATTTGTGTGAATTGCGTTGGAATTGAGCTGTGTTGTTTACCGTACCGTTCATTTTGTGAGTATAGTTTATTTTTTTTTTTCATATTTTCCTTTCGTTTTTGAACTGTTTTTCGTATATTTCAGTGATGGGAACATCAGATCACTTGATGTTCCCAATTTTCTGATGGGAACATCAGACTATTTGGGAAGGCATCGGACGAGGGAGTGGGGAATGGTGGGGAGGACGAGGGGACGGAAGTGAGAGATGGTGGGGAGGACTGGGGGACAGGGAAGGTTGCTGAGCCACAGCAACGCGTGGCCGGGTACTGCTAGTGAAAGAATATAATATTAGCTGTCGTAACAATAAAAGAAAGAAGAAATAAAAAATATTTTGAAATATACTTTTCCAGTTCACTCCGCGAGCTGGGTTTGTGTATTATGTATAAGTGACAATTTGACTCACTTAAAGCCAGTTAGCACAGTGCACCTCCCGAAGGGTGATTTGTGAATGTGAAACTTCACCCTCACACTCACCCCTTCACTCTCACCCTGACCCATGCCTTCCCTTCTTCTGTCTTCTCCCTTTCACCTTTTTCTTTCTTTTCCCTCTTCAGCTTCCTTCACCAATACAGCTGTTTGTTTTCCTTCTATCCTCCCACACCCTTCCCTTCTCTCCTTCCCTCTACCCCCTCCCCTCTATCCTTCCCTCTACCCCTTCCCCCTCTCTTTCCCTCCTCCTCTCCCATCACACTACAACCTTCCCTCCAACACTTCCTTCAACTCCTTCCCCCACAATTACCACCTTTCCTTCCCTTCCCTTCGTCCGTCCCTCCTATCCCCCCTCTCCCTCTTCCCTTCACCTATCCTTTATCCCCCTCTCTCCCCTCCGTACCCGTTGTGTTGTTTCTCTATTGTTGTTGTGGGTGGTGGTGGGCATGGTGAGGGGGGGGGGGCCTGGCGGTGATCAACCAGGCTGTTCGTCTTGGTGTATAATATTTTCTTTCTGTTGGAGTAATGAGGATGGAGAGGCACAGGCGAAGGGAAAAGTTTAGAAATGGGAAGCATAGTGGGAGATATGACATGAGGCGGACTGTCCGCCTTGCTGATAGCCCGCCAGGGTTTATCAGGGTATTTAGGTGAACAAATCCACAAGGGTCGTGACGAAGATTCGAACCTGAGTTCGGGAACATCCCAGACACTGCCTTAATCGACTGAGCTACGACAGGGTTAAAGAGAGTTGAAACCGAAGTTCTACTGAACTTACTGGATCCCGTAGCCTCTCCGAGGCACAAACCATGGTTTTACACAACTCCCCCCTGAGTTCCCGGATGCTCCCGGAACTGGTCTTGGATGCTCCCGGACGCAGGTTCGAATCCTCGTCACGGCCCTTGTGGATTTGTTCATTTGATGCATCACGTTAGTGTGATTTGTGTGTGTAAGGGAGCCGGTCGGCCGAGCGGACAGCACGCTGGACTTGTGATCCTGTGGTCCTGGGTTCGATCCCAGGCGCCGGCAAGAAACAATGGGCAGAGTTTCTTTCACCCTATGCCCCTGTTACCTAGCAGTAAAATAGGTACCTGGGTGTTAGCTGTCACGGGCTGCTTCCTGGGGGTGGAGGCCTGGTCGAGGACCGGGCCGCGGGGACACTAAAGCCCCGAAATCATCTCAAGATAACCTCAAGAAGGGTATTCAGGGTTTATCCTGAATATTTTTTCCCAGAACTTCCTAAATTCCGGTTCCCTTGTTCTCTGTCCACGTATAGTATATTTCTTGTGGCGTCTTGATGTAGGGTGTTTCCTCTTCTGAGGTTCTCATCAGGGGTTTCAGTTTTTTCCAGAACTTTTCTGGGTTTCTGTAGTCGACTTGAATTTGGCTTAATAGGTCATCCCATATTTTGGTGTACTCTTCTTTGCACAGATCTTGCAGCCAATGTTGTAGTTCCCTTTGTAGTATTCTGCGCTCATCCGTCCTCCCATTGTGCGTTATGAGGTGTAAAAGATTGTTACATGTGGTTTACAGTGTTAATTTGATTTTAAAATTGTTGCCCCTGTTGTACCCAGACACAGCTGGGACGTTCTTAACTGTCTCAAGTGAACAGCTCCTCAAACAAGAAGATTAACATTGTCAACCCTAAAATCTTACGTTACCTCGCGGATGCAAAATAGGGGAAAATTTTAAGACCAGTATCTATATTTGACCAATAGTGTTTTCCTAACTCAAACAATGTGGGGTTTATATATATTTATCTACACATATTTATAACGAGTGTCAGGTGTTCACATTCTCTCAGGTAGTGGTCAAGGCGGTGTCCGTCACTCTCACCACAGATTCTGCAACTTCGCTGATCAACTGTTGTTTCCATTTTGAATCTCCATGGATATTTGTATCCAAGACGGATTCTCGTTATTACTGATTCTCTCCCACGGCCACCTCCTCTTCGTCCATTGTGATCGGGATTGCCAGCTGCAACCATGTTATACCAGCTGACAGATTGAATGATTTGTGCTTCTATCCTCCTTTCCTCAGTTACCTTGTCACGGTGATGATGCCTGACAATACCTGTAATTTGTAGTAGAGTCTTGGGTATGAAGTATTCAATATGGTCTCCTTCAGCGCCTTCAGCAGCCAGCACATCTGCTCGTTCATTTCCACTGATTCCAACATGGGAGGGGATCCACAGAAATATGACTCTTCCCTGATTGGTTAGTACCCTCACAACTCTCTTAATTTCAGCGACTATCGCAAGATTTTATGCCCGATATTTACTAAGGCTTTGTAGCGCTGCTTGTTAATTAGTGGAGATCACTGCGCCATTTATGTTTCCTTCAATGAATTGTAACACCATAACAATGGCAGTTAGCTCTGCTTGCCTTGAAAAGGCATAATTCTCAATGCGTGCTTTTTCTTCATTTCTGCTTTGAAAGGCATTATTCCTAATTACAGTGTATGCTGCACCAGCCCTGCCATTGACAGGATAAGATGACCCATTAGTGTATATTTGATCAAATTAATTTCCGGCTTCTTTATAAATTTCCTCAAGATAATTGTGCCTCATTTCTTGTGGTGTCATGTTGGACTTTTTTTGTTGCCATTTCATTGGTGATAATCCTGCATGAGTCATCCTCCCAGGGAGGTAACCTCTCTACAGGCAGGAGCTCACGGGCTTGCTCAAGCAGGTGAAGCTCTTTGAGGTAGCAGACTGATCTGTGATGGCCATTTTTTGTTTCTCCTGTTTCCCCCTGAAAGTAGCACAGAACTCAGTTTATTTCTTGGTAATATAATTGTAATGGGGATCTCTGGCTATCCTAATTGCAAGCTTAGCATTCAATTCCTTAATTCTGCTTTTAACACTGGGGAGGGACAACTCCTCTCGTAGATTAGACGTTTTGGCAGTTCTTGGGACTCCAAGAATGATTGTGAGTGCCTGAGTGGCTGGCGGGTGTGGGAGCGTTGTGTGGTGTTGCGGTCATGCAATTTCCTATGGAGCTGATCTATTTGTTTAGCTTTGTATTTATGCATAATATTTCCTTTCCACTGAAGTCTGTGACACTGATTTCTTGTTGACTGTTTCTGAACGCCTCTCAGCCAGTTTAAGAAGTGGTGGTTGTTTAACAGTATTATGTCTAGTTGGCCACTATGACCTTGTCTAACTTGAATGGGGAAGTCTGGGCCTAGATGGGGTTAGATTTTCGCTCCTACAGGAACAGATGATAAACCTCAACAGCCGGTCTTTACCCCAAGCCCGCCATATTTGAACTGCTGGGGCGTGGGCTCATTGGCCTAACGCCTGTGACGTCAGAGGGCTTGTAGCGCTCTGATTGGTGGCGACATAACAGACCACGTTTTTAAAGATTGACACCTTTCACCTCTCTCCAGAACCATCCTACCACGTCTCCGTCTGCCCCTCCCTCCACTCCTCCCACCCCCTCCCATGACCCGTCCCTTTCAAAAAGTTAGATGAGAGCGGATATAATTCCCCCACTACCGCCAGAGACCCTCATCAGCAGCATGCGGGACGCCGCTGAACATTAGAACGTCGTTTAGAAACCTACATAAAGACTCCCTCAAGGCAATCTTCACTTCTTCTGTTACACTCGCACTGGAACATGCAGCACGGGCCTGGAAGCCGTGCCTTGTGAAGGTTATAGGTAAATGTGAAAAAGGGCAGAGGTTTGTAACTAGTGCCAGAGCGAAGAGGGTTAAGCTTTGAGGATAGGCAGAAGGAACTGGATCTCGTTACTATTGAGGATCGAAGAAATGGAGGAGATATGATCACAACAT
This sequence comes from Procambarus clarkii, assembly GCF_040958095.1. Taxonomy (NCBI): domain Eukaryota; kingdom Metazoa; phylum Arthropoda; class Malacostraca; order Decapoda; family Cambaridae; genus Procambarus; species Procambarus clarkii. The sequence goes on along the minus strand of NC_091172.1, from coordinate 11,574,371 downwards.
ACAAGATACTGAGGGGAATACACAAAATGGGCAAGGACAGCCTCTTTAAGTTAAAAGAATGTAGGTCAAGAGGACAATTGGAAGCTGGGAACACAAATGAGTCGACAATAAATATAAGTAAATACTCGTACCCTGTACGGGTGGTCGACAAGTGGAATGCACTGAGAGAAGTTCTGGAAGCCACCTCCATCCATAACTTTATGGACAGGTTCCACAAAGATTTTGAACGTCAGAATAATTACGTTATAATGCAACAGGTAGAACAGGGTTGTCAAGAGAGGCAGGAAGTAGATTTCACTCCCACCGTAGTCACTGAAGGGTAAGTTCCCTCTCCCTCTCTCCCACTCCCTTCCTCTCTCCCACCCCCTAACTCCTACCCCATTTCCCTCCACCCCTCTCCCTCTCTCCCACTCCCTTCCTCTCTCCCACCCTCTAACTCCTACCCCCTTTCCCTCCACCCCTCCCCCTCTCTCCCACCCCCCTCCCTCCACCCCTCCCCCTCTCTCCTTGATTATTGACACGGTCATAATATTTAAGAAGGCTTAATAAACGCAGGCACTAAATTTGATATTCACAGATCATCATTAATTCATGGAGGACTGGCTGGCTGGTCTGAGTAAACGGAGGGAGCAGGCCAGAGGCCCACACATCCGTTTAAGTCGGAAATGTTCGGTTAATGTGACATGCGCATAAGTAAAGGTGCCGGGAGCTGGCTAATATTTGTTGTGTTGGGTTGACTTGCTCTCTCTCTCTCTCTCTCTCTCTCTCTCTCTCTCTCTCTCTCTCTCTCTCTCTCTCTCTCTCTCTCTCTCTCTCTCTCTCTCTCTCTCTCTCTCTCTCTCTCCCCCCTCCCTTCCACTGTCTCACTCTCCCTCTTTCACTCTCACGCTATTTCTTTTAATTAAAGGGGATGGAGAGGTACAGGTGAAATGAACGTTTAGAAATGGGAAGCATAGTGGGAGTTATAACATGGGGCAGACTGTCCGCCTTGCTGACACCATGTGTGTGTGTGTGTGTGTGTGTTGGCAGCTAAGCTTAGCTTGCTCTCTCTTGTCAGCGAGCAGTAAGCGGTGCGTCTAATTACCCAAAGCTACCCAAAGCTTCCTAGCACCAAGTAATGAAGAAATATGACAATTTTTTTCACACTAATCTTGGTGCTGAATGTAGAACATGAAAATACACAGTTTTTACTCTGAAATTATATACTTCTATAAAGAAATTAGACGAAACACAGTGGCAGGTGACGCCATAGGAAGTCGACGATCAAAGCGACAATGTTGCGCTACTTATCTATGATATATTGAGACCTGGAGGCTAGGTTAGGTTAGGTTAGGTTAGGTAAGGTAAGGTAAGGCTAGGTACAGGAGACTGATGTACGCCAGCATACACTCTCCAGGCAATAATATATCTTGGACACCCACCTCTTCCCTCTCCATCCCTCCCCCGGCCTCCCCTCACTCCCTCCATCCCCCCCTCCCCCACTCCCTCCATCCCCCCATCCCCCACTCCCCCCCCCCAGTGCTGTGAATGCCTCTCATAATGGGGCGTCATACATAATGCAATACTTAACTGCAATTGTTATTCAGCATAAAATTAGCCCCGCCCACCGTCTTTGGCGCCAGCCAGCGCTGGCTTCCTTAAGGGCCCCGCCCAGCACACCGCTGGCTTCCCTCCACTCCCTCCCCCAGGCTGGACACCGCTGGCTTCCCTCCACTCCCTCCCCCAGGCTACAGACCGCGGGCTTCCATCCACTCCATCCTCCAGGCTAGAGACCGCTGGCTTCCCTCCACTCCCACAGGCTAGAGACCGCTGGCTTCCCTCCACTCCCTCCCCCAGGCTAGAGACCGCTGGCTTCCATCCACTCCCTCCTCCAGGCTACAGACCGCTGGCTTCCCTCCACTCCCTCCCCCAGGCTGGAGACCGCTGGCTTCCCTCCACTCCCTCCCCCAGGCTGGAGACCGCTGGCTTCCCTCCACTCCCTCCAGGCTAGAGACCGTTGGCTTCCCTCCACTCCCTCCCCCAGGCTATAGACCGCTGGCTTCCCTCCACTCCCTCCCCCAGGCTAGAGACCGCTGGCTTCCCTCCACTCCCTCCCCCAGGATACAGACCGCTGGCTGCCCTCCACTCCCTCCTCCAGGCTGGAGACCGCTGGCTTCCCTCCCCCTGGCTAGAGACCGCTGGCTTTCCTCCACTCCCTCCCCCAGGCTAGAGACCGCTGGCTTTCCTCCACTCCCTCCCCCAGGCTAGAGACCGCTGGCTTCCCTCCACTCCCTCCCCCAGGCTAGAGACCGCTGGCTTCCCTCCACTCCCTCCCCCAGGCTAGAGACCGCTGGCTTCCCTCCACTCCCTCCCCCAGGCTAGAGACCGCTGGCTTCCCTCCACTCCCTCCCCCAGGCTAGATACCGCTGGCTTCCCTCCACTCCCTCCCCCAGGCTAGAGACCGCTGGCTTCCCTCCACTCCCTCCCCAGGCTGGAGACCGCTGGCTTCCCTCCACTCCCTCCCCCAGGCTGGAGACCGCTGGCTTCCCTCCACTCCCTCCCCCAGGCTAGAGACCGCTGGCTTCCCTCCACTCCCTCCCCCAGGCTGGAGACCGCTGGCTTCCCTCCACTCCCTCCTCCAGGCTAGAGACCGCTGGCTCCCTCCACTTCTCAAGTCACACGAACCTCTGGTCCCAGGGCTGAGCCGAGGGCGTCCCAGGGCTGCGAGCCGAGGGCGTCCCAGGGCTGCGAGCCGAGGGCGTCCCAGGGCTGCGAGCCGAGGGCGTCCCAGGGCTGCGAGCCGAGGGCGTCCCAGGGCTGCGAGCCGAGGGCGTCCCAGGGCTGCGAGCCGAGGGCGTCCCAGGGCTGCGAGCCGAGGGCGTCCCAGGGCTGCGAGCCGAGGGCGTCCCAGGGCTGCGAGCCGAGGGCGTCCCAGGGCTGCGAGCCGAGGGCGTCCCAGGGCTGCGAGCCGAGGGCGTCCCAGGGCTGCGAGCCGAGGGCGTCCCAGGGCTGCGAGCCGAGGGCGTCCCAGGGCTGCGAGCCGAGGGCGTCCCAGGGCTGCGAGCCGAGGGCGTCCCAGGGCTGCGAGCCGAGGGCGTCCCAGGGCTGCGAGCCGAGGGCGTCCCAGGGCTGCGAGCCGAGGGCGTCCCAGGGCTGCGAGCCGAGGGCGTCCCAGGGCTGCGAGCCGAGGGCGTCCCAGGGCTGCGAGCCGAGGGCGTCCCAGGGCTGCGAGCCGAGGGCGTCCCAGGGCTGCGAGCCGAGGGCGTCCCAGGGCTGCGAGCCGAGGGCGTCCCAGGGCTGCGAGCCGAGGGCGTCCCAGGGCTGCGAGCCGAGGGCGTCCCAGGGCTGCGAGCCGAGGGCGTCCCAGGGCTGCGAGCCGAGGGCGTCCCAGGGCTGCGAGCCGAGGGCGTCCCAGGGCTGCGAGCCGAGGGCGTCCCAGGGCTGCGAGCCGAGGGCGTCCCAGGGCTGCGAGCCGAGGGCGTCCCAGGGCTGCGAGCCGAGGGCGTCCCAGGGCTGCGAGCCGAGGGCGTCCCAGGGCTGCGAGCCGAGGGCGTCCCAGGGCTGCGAGCCGAGGGCGTCCCAGGGCTGCGAGCCGAGGGCGTCCCAGGGCTGCGAGCCGAGGGCGTCCCAGGGCTGCGAGCCGAGGGCGTCCCAGGGCTGCGAGCCGAGGGCGTCCCAGGGCTGCGAGCCGAGGGCGTCCCAGGGCTGCGAGCCGAGGGCGTCCCAGGGCTGCGAGCCGAGGGCGTCCCAGGGCTGCGAGCCGAGGGCGTCCCAGGGCTGCGAGCCGAGGGCGTCCCAGGGCTGCGAGCCGAGGGCGTCCCAGGGCTGCGAGCCGAGGGCGTCCCAGGGCTGCGAGCCGAGGGCGTCCCAGGGCTGCGAGCCGAGGGCGTCCCAGGGCTGCGAGCCGAGGGCGTCCCAGGGCTGCGAGCCGAGGGCGTCCCAGGGCTGCGAGCCGAGGGCGTCCCAGGGCTGCGAGCCGAGGGCGTCCCAGGGCTGCGAGCCGAGGGCGTCCCAGGGCTGCGAGCCGAGGGCGTCCCAGGGCTGCGAGCCGAGGGCGTCCCAGGGCTGCGAGCCGAGGGCGTCCCAGGGCTGCGAGCCGAGGGCGTCCCAGGGCTGCGAGCCGAGGGCGTCCCAGGGCTGCGAGCCGAGGGCGTCCCAGGACTGAGCCGAGGGCGTCCCTGGACTGAGCCGAGGGCGTCCCAGGACTGAGCCGAGGGCGTCCCAGGACTGAGCCGAGGGCGTCCCAGGACTGAGCCGAGGGCGTCCCAGGACTGAGCCAAGGGCGTCCCAGGACAAGGGCCGAGGGCGTCCCAGCGTCCCGGGATGATCAAGGTCAGGTGCCTTAGTGAGCGCCCCAAACCGGCTGGCGAATCGGAATCTACTTCGAGGTCATTTCGGGTTCCGTTTGGGCAGAGTTGGGTTGACTTTAGGTTGACTTTGATGGCAGATCAGTTGGTAATGGCGGGTCACGACCAGCTTTCATGAGTATGACGTCAGAATATGTGAACAAGGAGGCCCTCCAACGTCACATTACGACGCATTAAGTATGAAACAGAAGCTAATCGTTCCGAAAGTGGATATTCCGAGTCGTACTCCAAAATGATGAGGTCAAACGAGTAACGTCATTAATGCGATGCTTTTAGCCTCACGAAACCACCTAAATATTCACGCTGCTCTCTGTATCATTAGGAGTGATGATTAGGGGAGGGATGATTAGGATGATTAAGATTAGGGAGCCGGTCGGCCGAGCGGACAGCACGCTGGACTTGTGATCCTGTGGTCCCGGATTCGATCCCGGGCGCCGGCGAGAAACAATGGGCAGAGTTTCTTTCACCATATGCCCCTGTTACCTAGGAGTAAAATAGGTACCTGGGTGTTAGTCAGCGGTCACGGGCTGCTTCCTGGGGGGTGGAGGCCTGGTCGAGGACCGGGCCGCGGGGACACTAAAGCCCCGAAATCATCTCAAGATAACCTCAAGATAACCAGGCTGTGGACTACCTGTCCCCGCTTTATTAGGGAAGTACATCACGCCGAGTACTCTAGTACCGAGTACCGTACTAAAATGTTACGCATTTAGCCAACGCTAAATGCGTAACAATTACGACGTTATCGACTACTGCGTAAATATTCACATGGTATAATGAAATTACAAACAGGGCAACAATGACGCTATCGTGAAGTCATTATACCAACGACCATAAATTTAGTCGTTGGCAAATAGTGAGATTTGGCAGTTATAATAACGTTGAAACATTGCAAATTGAATGATTAGAGTCGATTTCCAGCTTTAAGTAGAATAAACGATAAACCAACCAATCAGCGGTTATTTGCGTTTCAATAACAGTTCATAACAAAATTGGCGTACCCAGAGGCTGACGTCACGGGTCACGTGACGGTGGAACGCTAACGAATCAGAACCCACTTGAGCTTATTAAAACTTGAGGCCTCGCCCTCCAACTGACCAATCACAAAGCGGCAACAGTTGGAGCGCGAGTTTTAACCGTGTTCAGTAGACAGGGAGTAAAAGTTGACCTTCGCTTATTTTCTCGTCATTTTAAATTCTCAGGAAGTATTTATCCACACCTGTGTATACAGGTGTGGAGTTTGTGGTTACCGCACCCCGGAATATTTCTGTGTATTATATGTGTGTTCTTGCCTAGTTGTGCTTGCGGGGGTTGAGCTCTGGCTCTTTGGTCCCGCCACTCAACCGTCAATCAACAGGTGTACAGGTTCCTGAGATTCCCTGTGTGTGTGTGTGTGTGTGTGTGTGTGTGTGTGTGTGTGTGTGTGCGTGTGTGCGTGTGCGCGCGTGTGTGTGTGTGTGTGTGTGTATTCACCTAGTTGTGCTTGCTGGGGTTGAGCTCTGCTCTTTCTGCCCGCCTCTCAACTGCTAATCTAACTACTGTTACTCAACTGTTCGTAACTATTAACTAATTTTTCCCCCACGCACGCACACCCACAAGAAGCAGACCGTGACAGCTGTCTAACTCCCAGGTACCTATTTACTGTTAGGTAACAGGGGCATCACGGTGAAAAAAAAACTTTGCCCCATGTTTTTCGCCGGCGTCGGGAATCGAACCCTGAACCACAAGATTACATGTCCAGCGTGCTGTTCACTCAGCCACCGCCCCTGGGACATACTCCATACACCCTGTGGGTAGGCTTCCATCTACCCAGGTCCAGAGTCCTAGTCTATCATCTAGGGTAGATTACCATCTCCCCTTTCCTAGATTAAGTTACTGATGCAGTTTAGATCATATGTTGTGTTACGTCGTATCTAACCATATCCTTCTTTCTTCTACTCCTAATTTATGGCTCTCTCAGCTAACCCCAAAAACCTAGCAGCTAACCCCACAAACCTTCCAGCTAACCTCACAAACCTAGCAGCTAACCCCACAAACCTAGCAGCTAACCCCACAAACCTAGCAGCTAACCCCACAAACCTTCCAGCTAACCTCACAAACCTAGCAGCTAACCCCACAAACCTAGCAGCTAACCCCACAAACCTTCCAGCTAACCCCACAAACCTAGCAGCTAACCTCACAAACCTAGCAGCTAACCCCACAAACCTAGCAGCTAACCCCACAAACCTAGCAGCTAACCCCACAAACCTTCCAGCTAACCCCACAAACCTTCCAGCTAACCCCACAAACCTAGCAGCTAACCCCACAAACCTAGCAGCTAACCCCACAAACCTAGCAGCTAACCCCACAAACCTAGCAGCTAACCCCACAAACCTTCCAGCTAACCCCACAAACCTAGCAGCTAACCCCACAAACCTAGCAGCTAACCCCACAAACCTAGCAGCTAACCCCACAAACCTAGCAGCTAACCTCACAAACCTAGCAGCTAACCTAAACAACGCTATCTACCCCCCCCCCTCCCCCCAAACAAACCACTATCTAATATCTAATATAAAGTAGTTACTACCTAACCCAAACAAACGGACCGTGATCCCTCAACACCAACAACCAACCCCTCTCAACCCCCCGGACAAACTGGTGCCTCAATCATTAGCACTAACAAGAGAAAAATGCATCTGACCTCGAAGCTTGAGGGCAGCTGGGCACTACTGCGTCTAGAAGCTCACTCACCCCTTCTCCCTACACTGAGAGACGGGGAGGCAGAGAGAGAGAGAGAGAGAGAGAGAGAGAGAGAGAGAGAGAGAGAGAGAGAGTTGTGGAACCTGGGTCGAATGGGTGAAAGACAGTGTTCAATGACGAAGCTCATATCTTTTAGATGAACTTAGCTTTAGGAATATCCGTGAAGATATTGAAGCTAATAAGCAAGGCATCTTACATGCTTATGTGAAGCACACCTTCGCTCCCACCGAGGGTATGTACCCCCTCTCCTGGGGGGCTCTACCCCCATTCGCCCCCTTCTTATGCCCCCAATCATTTACCGGAATTTTGAAGGAGGTGAAGACCCGCGGGTAGACCCCCCTCCTCCCCCTCCCCACACACCTGACCCAACGTGGTTATCTTGAGGTTATCTTGAGATGATTTCGGGGCTTTTAGTGTCCCCGCGGCCCGGTCCTCGACCAGGCCTCCACCCCCAGGAAGCAGCCCGTGACAGCTGACTAACTCCCAGGTACCTATTTACTGGTAGGTAACAGGGGCATTCAGGGTGAAAGAAACTTTGCCCATTTGTTTCTGCCTCGTGCGGGAATCGAACCCGCGCCACAGAATTACGAGCCCTGCGCGCTATCCACCAGGCTACGAGGCCCCCTAAACCCCCCCCCCCCCGTGAGAAGTTGGCAGCCTTATTCCTGATAAGGCCAACTGTCGCCTCACACTCATAGGACTCATGGTAACTATTGCTCGAAAATAAAATATACTTTTTGCACCAAAAAAAATATTATTGGTTTTTGTACTCTTGGTCTTGTAGAGTGCATGAAAAAAGTCAATAACCAAAAGCAAACTTTTGGTTACTAAATAGACAAAATATAATAAATATACGATAAAAATGAGTCTCTAGGATGAGGCTTCAGATGAGCTGAGGTTGGATAGCAACATCACTGACAAGCCTAATGAATCCCAGAATGAGTTTAAGGAAAAGAGTGAGTGAGTGAGTGAGTGAGTGCCTCGCGATACGTCTTCACCCACCACTCATACATCAAGAATTTCAAAAATTCACTGTTTCACTTCTCCAATGTTTTCACTTCTTTGTGCTCAAATTTCATTTCCCGAGCGCTCGTCAACTTTTTTTTTTCTTAAAACTTCCTCCTTCTAGTGATCACTTTCGTACTGTTTCTTATTCTGACCTAAATATCCATGTGTGTGTGTGTGTTCCTCTCCGTACTTTCTCCAGGAGTCTTCTCTGAGGTACTGTCGTATCTCGCTACACCCTGTGGTCCCGGGTTCGATCCCAGGCACCGGCGAGAAACAATGGGCAGAGTTTCTTTCACCCTATGCCCCTGTTTCCTAGCAGTAAAATAGGTACGTGGGTGTTAGTCAGCTGTCACGGGCTGCTTCCTGGGGGTGTGGAGGCCTGGTCGAGGACCGGGCCGCGGGGACACTAAAAGCCCCGAAATCATCTCAAGATAACCTCAAGAAGATAACCCTTCCTCGCTTTAATCTTCGTTTGTTCGGGTTTCTCGTTTTCGCAGTCTCCTTTTCCCACTCCTACCTCCACCTCTCTTCCTTATCTCCCTCTCACTAAACATTCTACTCTATTTCCCCCCCCCCCCCCCCGTCTGATCAATCTCCCTTCCCTTCCCTATCGTCCTCACTCCCTCCCCCTCCAAGCCTAGCCTCCTTCCCTTCTCTATCCTCGAACCTTTCTTCCGTCAGGCCTCTCTCACCCCCCGTCCCTTCTCCTTCGCTCCCTGTTCCCCTTCCTCTCATCCTCTTTTTCCCCCTTTATTCTTCATATCAATTCAGCGCCAAGTTGTTTAATTCAATTACTGGTGTTTCTCGTCACATTGCCAGCTCTCCAATTTCATATTCCATATTTTGTCGCGTGGAGCCGAAGTGTGAGTGCAGTCTTTCGTATGGCATGGAAATAAGCGATATCATTTGAATAGCAATCTGATTTTCGCACGAAGTGTAATCTATCGTGTGAATGTGTACTGGCGGAAGTCAAGGGGGAGGGAGGGGGAGAGAGAGAGAGAGAGAGAGAGAGAGACATACAGAGAGAGACATACAGGGAGAGAGAGAGAGAGAGACATACAGAGAGAGACATACAGGGAGGGAGGGAGGGAGAGAGAGAGAGAGAGAGAGAGAGAGAGAGAGAGAGAGAGAGAGAGAGAGAGAGAGAGAGAGAGAGAGAGAGAGAGAGAGAGAGAGAGAGAGAGAGAGCCAGACCAAGTTATGAGTGGCCGGTAATTACAAAGCTTGTTTATGACAGCGTTCTTTGCCCCAGGTAAATTTAATGCGAAGGAAAAAAATGTGTTTTTCTGGTCACTTATCACAACATATTGAAGTGTTTTGGCTCATCCCTGCTACATATTGAAGTGTTTTGGCTCATCCATGCTACATATTGAAGTGTTTTGGCTCATCCATGCTACATATTGAAGTGTTCTGGCTCATCCATGCTACATACTGAAGTGTTCCGGTTGGTCCCTGCTACATATTGAAGTGTTCTGGCTCATCCATGCTGCATATTGAAGTGTTCTGGCTCATCCATGCTGCATATTGAAGTGTTCTGGCTCATCCATGCTACATACTGAAGTGTTCCGGTTGGTCCCTGCTACATATTCAATATCTCGCATATTCCTCGCTTATGTAGCATAATAAATGTTCTTGAACTGCAATGTTTTTTCTCCTCGTCTTGCATAGTTTACGTTGCCTCAACCACAATACTGAAATTGCAAATTAGCTGATGGTACAGCCTCCATATAGAAGGAGTTAGCGTGTTATGGTACACAGCTGATGTTGGCTGGGTCGGTAGGTGGGGAGGGAGATGGTCCTCTGTTGGGCGTGAGGATGGAAGGATGGACCAGAGTGTATGCTGGCTGTCGACAGTTGGATGAGAATGTTAATGATTTCCTTCGACTATTTCTAATCTTCAATAGAGTGGTTGATATGCAGTGCTTCACCGATGATGAATTCTCACGGTAACTGTCAAAGGCAACAAGTGAAAGAATTTGGACCACCAGTATAATTTTGTACTTGTTGGGTCTGAGATTCTGGGTCTCTAAAGTAGAAATGTCACGAGTCTCCTCAAGTATTTTGGTTCCAAACGCGTCGAAACAACACGAGACCGAAGAGCGGCCAGCTTCCTTTTCCAACCTCTTAATGTGGTAATGCACAGGAATATTTCCACTGAATTCATGGCTCCTCTCTGACTTCCGAGTACCTTCAAGAACAATGTCTTTCTGTGTTCGTTTTTATTACAAATCTTTTTTATATAATGGTTTAAAAGGGAGTTGTGGTAACAGATAAAATACAAGATAAGAAGTTGGGCTCCACAAGGTTCCCCTTGAGTAACTTTCATTCTCTCCTCTGAATCTAATAGGTGCTTACTATGTTTACTAGTGTACACATGTATATGACCTACTTACATATTTATGTACACAGGTATGTAATCTAGAACTACAATATTTGAAGGCTATATATAGATGCAATAATCAGGTGGATGTGGGAATCAGAGAAAAGAAGGTTCTCTGGGGTATGCGCTAACGAGCAGGAGAGAAGGTTTGAGAGCATGATGTTACTAAAACGTGAGAGTGCTTCAAGGCGCTCAATAGCGAGGCTCAAAGCGAAAGAAAACCGAATAAGTGGGGGTGATGAGTACAATAACAAGCCCAAGCCACTCCGCGGGGCTCTGCAGGCTTTTTTCTGACCCCACACCTGCCTTCTCTGTGTAAACTACGAAAAGCTTTGAAAATTATGTTGGGTAAACTTGGCCTCATCGACCACTCATCGCTTTAGAACCTGTGAGCACGCACGAGGGAGAGAGAGAGAGAGAGAGAGAGAGAGAGAGAGAGAGAGAGAGAGAGAGAGAGAGATGAGAGAGAGAGAGAGAGATGAGAGAGAGAGATGAGAGAGAGAGATGAGAGAGAGAGAGGTGAGCTCTCGCTGTAAGAGTTTACACTTAAACCTTAGAAGAAACATCACAAGGTACAAAGACTGCTGGTAAAGTAACTGAAACAGATTCGTAAATCTGGGATGATTGTTGTCTTGGACCAAACAGTGAGGTAAAGAGCACTAACAGCACATGAGAGAGAGAGAGAGCTCCGCCATATCCAGATGGACTACAAACACATCTAACAAGCGCCTAGAAAGATATCATTTCTTGACGAGAACCCTTCGAGAATAGTTGAGTCGTACCTCAGGTTGTCCTCATAACAGCGCGTCCTCATAACTACCTGACCTCATACAACCTGACCTCATACAACCTCACCTCATACAACCTGATCTCATATCAACCTGACCTCATACAACCTCACCTCATACCAACCTCACCTCATACCGACCTGACCTCATAACAACCTCACCTCATAACAACCTCACCTCATAACCACTGGTGCTGTTAACAGTCAGTTGTTACGTTCTCATAACAACCTGTTCCCAAGATCAATATCAAAATTCTCGTTAATCTACTCGTTAAAATCCAGTTTTGGAATAAAAATTTGCAAATGAGTGTTTGAACTGTTCTCGAACAGAGCCTAGCTCACTTCCTATGTTGGGGCTTAGCTCTCTTCCTATGTTGGGGCTTAGCTCTCTTCCTATGTTGGGGCTTTGCTCTCTTCCAATGTTGGGGCTTTGGTCTCTTCCTATGTTGGGGCCTTGGTCTCTTCCTATGTTGGGGCTTTGGTCTCTTCCTATGTTGGGGCTTTGGTCTCTTCCTATGTTGGGGCTTAGCTCTCTTCCTATGTTGGGGCTTTGCTCTCTTCCTATGTTGGGGCTTAGCTCTCTTCCTATGTTGCAACTTTGCTCTCTTCCTATGTTGGGGCTTAGCTCTCTTCCTATGTTGCAACTTTGCTCTCTTCCTATGTTGGGGCTTAGCTCTCTTCCTATGTTGGGGCTTTGCTCTCTTCCTATGTTGCAACTTTGCTCTCTTCCTATGTTGGGGCTTTGCTCTCTTCCTATGTTGCAACTTTGCTCTCTTCCTATGTTGGGGCTTTGTTCTCTTCTTATGTTGCAACTTTGCTCTCTTCCCATGTTGGAGATGCATCTAGGTCTAACTATAGACAAAACTACATAATAATGTTTATACTAATACAGAAAACACTACTTTTTAACAGGTAGAACTACGCTAACACCTTGAGGACGGGACTTGTATAATGTCCAAGTACTCCACACGTGAGCACACTCTCCTTGTAAACAAAGCGTTCTGCCCTCTCCACCTGGCACGCTGACACCCTGCTGATGCAAGGTGATACCCTCAGTCACCTGGCACGCTGACACCCTGCTGATGCAAGGTGACACCCTCCTGTCACCTGGCACGCTGACAGAGCCTGCTGATGCAAGGTGACACCCTCCTGTCACCTTGCATGCTGACAGAGCCTGCTGATGCAAGGTGACAGCCTCAGTCACCTTGCATGCTGACAGAGCCTGCTGATGCAAGGTGACATCCTCCTGTCACCTGGCACGCTGACAGAGCCTGCCGATGCAAGGTGACACCCTCCTGTCACCTGGCACGCTGACAGAGCCTGCTGATGCAAGGTGACACCCTCCTGTCACCTGGCACGCTGACAGAGCCTGCTGATGCAAGGTGATACCCTCAGTCACCTGGCACGCTGACACCCTGCTGATGCAAGGTGACACCCTCCTGTCACCTGGCATGCTGACAGAGCCTGCTGATGCAAGGTGACAGCCTCAGTCACCTTGCATGCTGACAGAGCCTGCTGATGCAAGGTGACATCCTCCTGTCACCTGGCACGCTGACAGAGCCTGCCGATGCAAGGTGACATCCTCCTGTCACCTGGCACGCTGACAGAGCCTGCTGATGCAAGGTGACATCCTCCTGTCACCTGGCACGCTGACAGAGCCTGCCGATGCAAGGTGACATCCTCCTGTCACCTGGCACGCTGACACCCTGCTGATGCAAGGTGACACCCTCCTGTCACCTGGCACGCTGACAGAGCCTGCTGATGCAAGGTGACACCCTCCTGTCACCTGGTACGCTGACAGAGCCTGCTGATGCAAGGTGACAGCCTCCTGTCACCTGGCACGCTGACAGAGCCTGCTGATGCAAGGTGACACCCTCCTGTCACCTGGCACGCTGACAGAGCCTGCTGATGCAAGGTGACAGCCTCCTGTCACCTGGAACGCTGACAGAGCCTGCTGATGCAAGGTGACACCCTCCTGTCACCTGGCATGCTGACAGAGCCTGCTGATGCAAGGTGACAGCCTCCTGTCACCTGGCATCAGCAGGTGTCACATATTACTGAGGTGCAGGTTTGCTTACTGCAGTTCAGCACCAGTCACCTACACCCTTCAAGGCCCAACAACACCCTTCAACCCCCAGGGGAACACCCTACACCCCCAGGGCTCAACCTACACCCCCAGCGCTCTCTCTACTCCCCCAGAGCTCCCTCTACTCTCAAAAGACTCACCAATACCCCAGGGCTCCCCTGTACACCTCCAGGAATCAACAACACCCCCAGGGCTCCCCCTACACCCCCAGGGCTCCCCTCTACACCCCCAGGGATCAACAACACCCCCAGGGCTCCCTCTACACCCCCAGGAATCACCAACACCCGCAAGGCTCCCCTCTACACCCCCAGGGCTCCCCTCTACACCCCCAGGGATCACCAACACCCCCAGGGCTCCCCTCTACACCCCCAGGGATCACGAACACCCCCAGGGCTCCCCCCTACACCCCCAGGGATCACCAACACCCCCAGGGCTCCCCTTACACCCCCAGGGATCAACAACACCCCCAGGGCTCCCCCTACACCCCCAGGGCTCCCCTCTACACCCCCAGGGATCAACAACACCCCCAGGGCTCCCCCTACACCCCGAGTGCTCCCCCTACACCCCCAGGGATCAACAACACCCGCAGAGCTCCCCCTACACCCCCTGTGCTCCCCCTACACCCCCAGGGCTCCCCTACACCCCCAGGGCTCCCCTACACCCCCAGGGATCAACAACACCCCCAGGGCTCCCCCTACACCCCCAGGGATCACCAACACCCCCAGGGCACCCCCCTACACCCCCAGGGATCACCAACACCCCCAGGGCTCACCAACACCCCCAGGGATCACCAACACTCCCTGGGCTCCCCCTACACCCCCAGGGATCAACATCACCCCCAGGGATCAACAACACCCCGAGGGCTCCCCCTTCACCCCCAGGGATCAACAACACCCCCAGGGCTCCCCCCTACACCCCCAGGGATCAACAACACCCCCAGGGCTCCACCTACACCCCCAGGGATCAACAACACCCCCAGGGCTCCCCCTTCACCCCCAGGGATCACCAGTACCCCCAGGGCTCCCCCTACACCCCCAGGGATCAACAACACCCCCAGGGCTCCCCTACACCCCCAAGGATCAACAACACCCCCAAGGATCAACAACACCCCCAGGGCTCCCCCTTCACCCCCAGGGATCATCAACACCCCCAGGACTCCCCCTACACCCCCAGGGATCACCAACACCACCAGGGATCAACAACACCCCCAGGGCTCCCCCTACACCCCCAGGGCTCCCCCTACACCCCCAGGGATCACCAACACCCCCAAGGATCAACAACACCCCCAGGGCTCCCCCTACACCCCCAGGGCTCACCAACACCTCCAGGGATCACCAACACTCCCTGGGCTCCCCCTACACCCCCAGGGATCAACATCATCCCCAGGGATCAACAACACCCCCAGGGCCCCCCCCTACACCCCCAGGGATCAACAACACCCCCAGGGCTCCCCCTTCACCCCCAGGGATCACCAACACCCCCAGGGCTCCCCCTACACCCCCAGGGATCAACAACACCCCCAGGGCTCCCCTACACCCCCAAGGATCAACAACACCCCCAAGGATCAACAACACCCCCAGGGCTCCCCCTTCACCCCCAGGGATCATCAACACCCCCAGGACTCCCCCTACACCCCCAGGGATCACCAACACCACCAGGGATCAACAACACCCCCAGGGCTCCCCCTACACCCCCAGGGCTCCCCCTACACCCCCAGGGCTCCCCCTACACCCCCAGGGATCAACAACACCCCCAGGGCTCCCCCTACACCCCCAGGGCTCCCCCAACACCCCCAGGGCTCCCCCTACACCCCCAGGGATCAACAACACCCCCAGGGCTCTCCCTACACCCCCAGTGCACCCCCTACACCCCCCAGGGCTCCCCCTACACCCCCAGGGATCAACAACACCCCCCCCCTCCCATCACCCAAGCCGTCGTGGTATTGGTGTGGGCTCTGTCCCCCAATTCAGGCGCGGGGCCTCGAGTCATCGGATATGGCCAGCATTAGTCAACTACTGCCACACCTCCGTTCATCTGCCTCTTGCCACATCCCTCTCAGCACCACACCATCTTGCCACATCCCTCTCAGCACCACACCATCTTGCCACATCACTCTCAGCACCACATCATCTTGCCACATCCCTCTCAGCACCAGACCATCTTGCCACATCCCTCTCAGCACCACACCATCTTGCCACATCACTCTCAGCACCACACCATCTTGCCACATCACTCTCAGCACCACACCATCTTGCCACATCACTCTCAGCACCACACCATCTTGCCACATCACTCTCAGCACCACACCAGCTTGCCACATCACTCTCAGCACCACACCATCTTGCCACATCACTCTCAGCACCACACCATCTTGCCACATCACTCTCAGCACCACACCATCTTGCCACATCACTCTCAGCACCACACCATCTTGCCACATCACTCTCAGCACCACACCATCTTGCCACATCACTCTCAGAACCACACCATCTTGCCACATCACTCTCCGCACCACACCATCTTGCCACATCACTCTCAGCACCACACCATCTTGCCACATCACTCTCAGCACCACACCATCTTGCCACATCACTCTCAGCACCACACCATCTTGCCACATCACTCTCAGCACCACACCATCTTGCCACATCACTCTCAGCACCACACCATCTTGCCACATCACTCTCAGCACCACACCATCTTGCCACATCACTCTCAGCACATC
>NC_091172.1:11520803-11550803 GCF_040958095.1 Procambarus clarkii | reverse complement strand
AATGGCATAGCTACAGCAGCGGATACAGCTAGTCTTGGATACGGCCACATTTACGGATACTGCTACATACACGGAGACATATACGGATACGGATACATATACGGATACTGATAAATATACGGATACAGCTAGTCACAAATTACTCTCAACTAGTACATCTCATTATGTACACTGTGGTCTCCAACGTACAGATTACAGAATGCTTTGAAAAATAGCTACTCCCAAATATCCTTGTTTTCTATGAGTCGCTAACTTAGGTTAGGTAGGTTGCCTGGGCTCGTATGTTCCTGGATAAAGTAGGTTGAGTTTTGAACGTTGTGGCGAGCTGAGAGAACGAGCCGCTCCTCACCCATTGGCTGCCTGTGTTACTAGTCACACTTGTATTCCCTCGAGGACGTAGCCTTGCTTCGACAAGAAGCAAAGTACAATGCCTTAAGCCAAGTTGATGCTTTGGTCAGAGAGCGCTTCCTTTCCCAGATTATTTACAGTGATGGATGGTTATCTTGAGATGATTTCGGGGCTTTAGTGTCCCCGCGGCCCGGTCCTCGACCAGGCCTCCACCCCCAGGAAGCAGCCCGTGACAGCTGACTAACTCCCAGGTACCTATTTACTGCTAGGTAACAGGGGCATGGGGTGAAAGAAACTCTGCCCATTGTTTCTCGCCGGCGCCTGGAATCGAACCTAGGACCACAGGATCACAAGTCCCGCGTGCTGTCCGCTCGGCCGACCGGCTCGGATCCTTGCACCAGTCCCATGGTGCAGCTGGAAGTGCAGTTGTTGTGACAGGGAGAGATGGTTCCTTCTCCCATGAGTGTGGAGCGCGTCTCAGTAACTGGGCCTCCACTCTTCAAACAGAATTGGTTGCCATAATCCTTGCACTCGAGGGCGTATATGAATCCAAAGTTGACACGCTAATTGTAAGTGACTCCATGTCATCCTTGACTGCCCTCAACTCCCCATGGCATAAGTGTGACGTGCTTATCTCTGAAGCTAGATACAGATATAATGAAATAATCATTGATGGAGTCAGAGTTTGTCTCCTGTGGATTCCTTCCCATATTGGTCTCCGAATGCATGAAGAAACTGATGAGTTGGCCAAGAGTTTTTGTTTATAAAGAGGGAATTGATTACCAACTTGGACAGCCTTTGAGCAGCCCGAGGGCAGTAATATTCCAGGAACATCAACAAAATCTCGTAGACTTGAGGCATAATGAAATTCACACCAGTTCCTCCATCTATCATCATTCTATCAAGCAGGAAGAACCACACGTCTATGGGTCATCCAATAATGTTAGCAGACTTCTAGATGTTACCACTGCTAGGCTTAGGCTCGGCTACAAGTACCTCTGGCAGTTTGTAACATCTGCTGATGTAGATTTGACTAAATGTAAACTCTGTCAGCAGAACTATTCGCATACTTTGCGTCATTATATAATGGAATGTGAAAAAATAGCAGAATTCAGAGATAACACCATCAATGGAGTCCAAGAAATGTGTAAGTACTTCATTCATAATGATGCACTGCCAGGAATCTTAGTGAAGTATCCAAAATTTGCTTACTGTAAGTAATGCACGCATATGACTGTAAAGCTGCCGCCCAGTTGGGTGGGTGTGGAGCACATGACTGTAAAGCTGCCGCCCAGTTGGGTGGGTGTGGAGCACATGACTGTAAAGCTGCCGCCCAGTTGGGTGGGTGTGGAGCACATGACTGTAAAGCTGCCGCCCAGTTGGGTGGGTGTGGAGCAAGACTAGTAACTGTGTGACTCACCATAGATGTAAAGTGCCTTGTATAGTGACTGTTGTGAGCCTCTTGTTGAACTTGTGATACAAAAGATTATTGATCTGTGTAAGTGATTGTATATATATGCATATATATATATATGCATATATATATATATATATATATATATATATATATATATATATATATATATATATATATATATATATATATATTGGTGTATACTGGCAGCAGGTTTTCTTTCAAACATGTTTCATTGAATATGACCGCATATTCTGTATTCATTATTTTCTGGTTCAGGCCTTCTATCCCTCTAACTATTTTCTTAGCATCAGGGCTTAATTGAAATAGGAGTTCTCCAAAACTCATTTTCGTACTTTTAAGGTGAAGAAAAGAAGTGATTTACTATAGAGTGTATTACACTTATTTGTATAATTTGCACGACGTTTCGAACCTCCATGGTTCATTCTCAAGTGAACAGATCTTACAATACTAGTTGATTTTATACCCGCATTAGGTCAGGTGATAATACAATGAAGGTGAAAACATGGGGGGATACATAAGGGATAAACATAGGGGCTGCAGAAGGCTTATTGGCCCATACGAGGCATCTCCTATCTAAACACAAAGATTAATCCAGTGTAATTGGCCTGAATTACACTGGATTAATCTTTGTGTTTAGATAGGAGATGCCTCGTATGGGCCAATAAGCCTTCTGCAGCCCCTATGTTTATCCCTTATGTATCCCCCCATGTTTTCACCTTCATTGTATTATCACCTGACCTAATGCGGGTATAAAATCAACTAGTATTGTAAGATCTGTTCACTTGAGAATGAACCATGGAGGTTCGAAACGTCGTGCAAATTATACAAATAAGTGTAATACACTCTATAGTAAATCACTTCTTTTCTTCACCTTAAAAGTACGAAAATGAGTTTTGGAGAACTCCTATTTCAATTAAGCCCTGATGCTAAGAAAATAGTTAGAGGGATAGAAGCCCTAAACCAGAAAATAATAAATACAGAATATGCGGTCATATTCAATGAAACATATATATATATATATATATATATATATATATATATATATATATATATATATATATATATATATCTATATATATATATATATATATATATATATATATATATATATATATATATATATATATATTGTGACGGTAACGCGTTGGTGTTCGGCTGTTCAAAGCTAGGGGTATGGCCTCGTCACATAGAATAAAAAAAATAGAAAATCTGGAACTTCGTCTGTGGTAAGGTAAGGAGAAGACACACAAAACACAAGTAAATTTTAACAATGAAATTTTAATTACGTTAAATAAACAAAACATGAATAAAATGGACATACAAATTCGTATAATAAAATCAATCAATCAAAATAATAAGAAGAATTAAATGACAAAATGAAAAGTTACGTTAAGACAAGTGAGCAATAACAAGCTGTGCAATATACAATAAAATGAGAGGTGCAGGAATATTGGCTTTAAGCTATCACCTCTCTTAGTACACGTAAGCCAAAGCTTAGTCTACCAGGAAGAAGTGTTAACCGTATGAAAGCACTGAATATTCTGAAGACTGAGGTCGTGGCGGCCCCAGACATCAAGTAGTATGGTGGGTGGAGTGCAGTTGCAGCCAGACCGGCGGCCAATCAGCGAGGAGCCGGCAACAAGACAGGTAGTTTGGCGGTTTGAGGTGAAGCAGGTGTTCCTGGCTGCATACGTTTTGCTCTCTGGCAAACCTTGGAGATGTTGTTGTCGTTGTTGGACATTTCTTCCATAGTAGTTTTAAATAGATGTATCGACGTATTTTTGGAGGGAAGAGCAGGCTCAATCTCTTGAAGGAGATTATCGTCACAATATATATATGTTGTACCTAGTAGCCAGAACGTCGTACTCGGCTTACTATGCAAGGCCCAATTTGCATAATAAGCCAAGTTTTCCTGAATTTACATATTTTTCAATTTTTTTCTTATAAAATGATAAATCTGATGATTTCATTATGTATGAGTTATCTTGTTTAAATTTGAGATAAAACAAACGTAGATATATGACCGAACCTAACCAACCCTACCTAACCTAACCTATCTTAATTAACCTAACCTAACCAACCCTACCTAACCTAACCTATCTTAATTAACCTAACCTAAACTAACACAACTACGTCAGTAATTTATGTTCTTATTATAATATAATAATAATTCAAATAAACTAATTGGAAACAATTTATTGAAATTAAAGAAAATCATTTGGCCTATTAGGCAAATCGTGCCTTGCATAGTAGGCCGAGAAGTGCGTTCTGGCTACTAGGTACGACATATGTATATGTATATATATATATGACAGTGTCAGACCATGGAGGAAAATTGAAACAGGAATTTCCTTAAGTACTTTCGTATAATAATACATCTTCACTCCTTCTGAAGATGTATTAATATACGAAAGTACTTAAGGAAAAAAATCACATTTTTAATCACGTGTTATTTTCGTGTTATACACACATGTGTATATATATATATATATATATTATATATATAATATATATATATATATATATATATATATATGATGGGTATGGGGTGCATAATAAGGAAAGAAATTGAATCGGAGCCGTGGAAAGTTCCCAGGGCATCTCACTCCCCAATAATAATACGATGTTTTAATGGACAGAATACACCAGGGATATAGACGTATCTGGCAGCTTTCTCAAAACCCCAGTGTCCAATACACCATGTGTCAACTTTGTGAGTGTCCAATACACCATGTGTCAACTTTGTGGGTGTCCAACACACCATGTGTCAACTTTGTGAGTGTCCAATACACCATGTGTCAACTTTGTGAGTGTTCAATACACCATGTGTCAACTTTGTGAGTGTCCAATACACCATGTGTCAACTTTGTGAGTGTTCAATACACCATGTGTCAACTTTGTGAGTGTCCAATACACCATGTGTCAACTTTGTGAGTGTCCAATACACCATGTGTCAACTTTGTGAGTGTCCAATACACCATGTGTCAACTTTGTGAGTGTCCAATACACCATGTGTCAACTTTGTGAGTGTCCAATACACCATGTGTCAACTTTGTGAGTGTCCAATACACCATGTGTCAACTTTGTGAGTGTCCAATACACCATGTGTCAACTTTGTGAGTGTCCAATACACCATGTGTCAACTTTGTGAGTGTCCAATACACCATGTGTCAACTTTGTGAGTGTCCAATGCACAATGTGTCAACTTTGTGAGTGTCCAATACACCATGTGTCAACTTTGTGTGTCCAACACACCATGTGTCAACTTTGTGAGTGTCCAATGCACCATGTGTCAACTTTGTGAGTGTCCAATACACCATGTGTCAACTTTGTGAGTGTCCAATACACCATGTGTCAACTTTGTGAAAGAGAAAACATGCATTCCCTTGAAAATTATATTGTAGAATGTCCCATATTGACTTATCTTCGCCCTCCTGGGCTGAGGTATGCTGAACTCTGCAAATACTATATGAATACTGGAGCATTTGATGATATATTGGATTTGTACCCAAGATTGACTATGTAATACATCTATTATGTAATGTATTGTACCTATACAATATGTAATACATAATTTATATAATGTATGTACCTATAACCTGAGCTTGTAGAAGCATCTTAAGCGCCTTCATTGGTTAAGTGTTTAATAACACACTAGTTTTTATAGAAGCTATCTTACCCTGTCAAAGTAGGAAAGACATAGGTGTATGTATGTATATGTGGAAATGTGTATGTATATGTACTCACCTAATTGTACTCACCTAATTGTGCTTGCGGGGGTTGAACTTTGGCTCTTTGGTCCCGCCTCTCAACCGTCAATCAACAGGTGTACAGGTTCCTGAGCCTATCGGGCTCTATCATATCTACACTTGAAACTGTGTATGGAGTCAGCCTCCACCACATCACTGCCTAATGCATTCCATTTGTCAACCACTCTGACACTAAAAAAGTTCTTTCTAATATCTCTGTGGCTCATTTGGGCACTCAGTGTCCTCCTGTGTCCTCTAGTGCGTGTGTCCCTTGTGTTAAATAGCCTGTCTTTATCTACCCTATCGGTTCCCTAGAGAATCTTGAATGTCGTGATCATGTCCCCCCTAACTCTTCTGTCTTCTAACGAAGTGAGGTTTAATTCCCGTAGTCTCTCCTCGTAGCTCATACCTCTCAGCTCGGGTACTAGTCTGGTGGCAAACCTTTGAACCTTTTCCAGTTTAGTCTTATGCTTGACTAGATATGGACTCCATGCTGGAGCTGCATACTCCAGGATTGGTCTGACATATGTGGTATATAATGTTCTGAAAGATTCCTTACACATGTATATATAAGTCTTTTTATGTATATGTGTATATATTTATTTTTTTTTTTAAAGTTTGTGAGGGTACCACCTCTGGTGCCAATGTGGGGACCCATAGCCTCGGAGAAGAAAATAAAAAGTATTCAGAGGAGACCTTGTGGTTTCTCACTGAACACTAATATTATCTTCTCCTACCACCTACCTCCTATCTCCTGTGTATATATGTATATGTGTATATATGTATATGTGTATATATGTATATGTGTATGTAATTTTATACAGGGTATGTGTAAGCTAGTCAGAATTGCGGTTCACTATAGTAAACACACATTAATGACGCAGTGTAAACATACACCTCGAACACTGTTTATGTAGAATAGACGAAAATCTGTGTAATTATGTTTGTTAGATTAGCATTTAAAAAGCACTACAATCACTTTCTGTGGTTAATTGTTCAATAAACCCATGAACTATATGTTTAACAGATCTCTCACCCTGTCCATGGGGGACAGAAGAAAATGTATATATGCTGGTTAGCATTGTTAATGTCTGGCCACGTCTGTGGTAGAAAGTAATAGGAATAATAATAATAATCCTCTCCCGGAGACACGGGAGAGGATTTGGACAACACAGCTCACACAGCCTACCTGTGGACGACACAGCTCACACAGCCTACCTGTGGACAACACAGCTCACACAGCCTACCTGTGGACGACACAGCTCACACAGCCTACCTGTGGACAACACAGCTCACACAGCCTACCTGTGGACGACACAGCTCACACAGCCTACCTGTGGACGACACAGCTCACACAGCCTACCTGTGGACAACACAGCTCACACAGCCTACCTGTGGACGACACAGCTCACACAGCCTACCTGTGGACAACACAGCTCACACAGCCTACCTGTGGACGACACAGCTCACACAGCCTACCTGTGGACGACACAGCTCACACAGCCTACCTGTGGACAACACAGCTCACACAGCCTACCTGTGGACTACACAGCTCACACAGCCTACCTGTGGACGACACAGCTCACACAGCCTACCTGTGGACGACACAGCTCACACAGCCTACCTGTGGACAACACAGCTCACACAGCCTACCTGTGGACGACACAGCTCACACAGCCTACCTGTGGACGACACAGCTCACACAGCCTACCTGTGGACGACACAGCTCACACAGCCTACCTGTGGACGACACAGCTCACACAGCCTACCTGTGGACGACACAGCTCACACAGCCTACCTGTGGACGACACAGCTCACACAGCCTACCTGTGGACAACACAGCTCACACAGCCTACCTGTGGACGACACAGCTCACACAGCCTACCTGTGGACGACACAGCTCACACAGCCTACCTGTGGACGACACAGCTCACACAGCCTACCTGTGGACAACACAGCTCACACAGCCTACCTGTGGACGACACAGCTCACACAGCCTACCTGTGGACGACACAGCTCACACAGCCTACCTGTGGACAACACAGCTCACACAGCCTATCTGTGGACGACACAGCTCACACAGCCTACCTGTGGACGACACAGCTCACACAGCCTACCTGTGGACGACACAGCTCACACAGCCTACCTGTGGACGACACAGCTCACACAGCCTACCTGTGGACTACACAGCTCACACAGCCTACCTGTGGACGACACAGCTCACACAGCCTACCTGTGGACGACACAGCTCACACAGCCTACCTGTGGACGACACAGCTCACACAGCCTACCTGTGGACTACACAGCTCACACAGCCTACCTGTGGACGACACAGCTCACACAGCCTACCTGTGGACGACACAGCTCACACAGCCTACCTGTGGACGACACAGCTCACACAGCCTACCTGTGGACGACACAGCTCACACAGCCTACCTGTGGACGACACAGCTCACACAGCCTACCTGTGGACGACACAGCTCACACAGCCTACCTGTGGACGACACAGCTCACACAGCCTACCTGTGGACGACACAGCTCACACAGCCTACCTGTGGACGACACAGCTCACACAGCCTACCTGTGGACGACACAGCTCACACAGCCTACCTGTGGACGACACAGCTCACACAGCCTACCTGTGGACGACACAGCTCACACAGCCTACCTGTGGACGACACAGCTCACACAGCCTACCTGTGGACAACACAGCTCACACAGCCTACCTGTGGACAACACAGCTCACACAGCCTACCTGTGGACAGCACAGCTCACACAGCCTACCTGTGGACAACACAGCTCACACAGCCTACCTGTGGACAACACAGCTCACACAGACTACCTGTGGACGACACAGCTCACACAGCCTACCTGTGGACGACACAGCTCACACAGCCTACCTGTGGACGACACAGCTCACACAGCCTACCTGTGGACGACACAGCTCACACAGCCTACCTGTGGACGACACAGCTCACACAGCCTACCTGTGGACGACACAGCTCACACAGCCTACCTGTGTCGTGCAGTTAATGCAGTAGGCAGATGCCACCCGGGAGATGTATTAATGCAGTAGGCAGATGCCACCCGGGAGATGTATTAATGCAGTAGGCAGAGGCCACCCGGGAGATGTATTAATGCAGTAGGCAGAGGCCACCCGGGAGATGTATTAATGCAGTAGGCAGAGGCCACCCGGGAGATGTATTAATGCAGTAGGCAGAGGCCACCCGGGAGATGTATTAATGCAGTAGGCAGAGGCCACCCGGGAGATGTATTAATGCAGTAGGCAGAGGCCACCCGGGAGATGTATTAATGCAGTAGGTAGAGGCCACCCGGGAGATGTATTAATGCAGTAGGCAGAGGCCACCCGGGAGATGTATTAATGCAGTAGGTAGAGGCCACCCGGGAGATGTATTAATGCAGTAGGTAGAAGCCACCTGGGAGATGTATTAATGCAGTAGGCAGAGGCCACCCGGGAGATGTATTAATGCAGTAGGCAGAAGCCACCCGGGAGATGTATTAATGCAGTAGGCAGAAGCCACCCGGGAGATGTATTAATGCAGTAGGTAGAGGCCACCCGGGAGATGTATTAATGCAGTAGGCAGAGGCCACCTGGGAGATGTATTAATGCAGTAGGCAGAGGCCACCTGGGAGATGTATTTTTCATGATTGACTAAAACGACAAGGTTAGGTCATCCAAAATTGATTCCCAGCACACGACAAACCTCTGTATATACACACAGACACACGGGAATGATATATATATTTGTCATACATAAGTGAGTAAATTTCAAATCATGAGTAATTTTAATTAATACTGGAAACACGGAGCCTATTTTAATGATTCAATGCCAGCCCTGTGGACCTTGACCTATGGAAGGGAAGGGTGGAGTGTGTGGGGTGAGTGTGTGGGGGTGAGTGTGTGGGGGTGAGTGTGTGGGGGTGAGTGTGTGGGGGTGAGTGTGTGGGGGTGAGTGTGTGGGGTGAGTGTGTGGGGGTGAGTGTGTGGGGGTGAGTGTGTGGGGTGAGTGTGTGGGGTGAGTGTGTGGGGTGAGTGTGTGGGGTGAGTGTGTGGGGTGAGTGTGTGTGTGGGGTGAGTGTGTATGGGGTGAGTGTGTATGGGGTGAGTGTGTGGGGTGAGTGTGTGGGGTGAGTGTGTGGAGTGTGTGGGGTGAGTGTGTGGGGTGAGTGTGTGGAGTGTGGGAGTGTGTGGGGTGAGTGTGTGGGGTGAGTGTGTGGAGTGTGTGAGTGTGTGGGGTGAGTGTGTGGAGTGTGTGTGTGTGTGTGGGGTGTGTGTGTGGGGTGAGTGTGTGGGGGGAGTGTGTGGGGTGAGTGTGTGGGGTGAGTGTGTGGGGTGAGTGTGTGGGGGTGAGTGTGTGGGGTGAGTGTGGGGGGGTAGGGGTTACGGTGGGGGGCCCTCCACCTCCGCTCTTACCACACCACCCTAACGATATTTCTTCTGTAAATTAGATTTAACGTTGAAACCAAAGTAGAAGGTTGAGTGTGTGTGTATTCACCTAGTTGTGCTTGCGAGGAGTTGAGCTCTGCTCTTTCGGCCTGCCTCTCAACTGTCAATCAACAGGTGTACAGGTTCCTGAGCCTATTGGGCTCTATCATATCTACACTTGAAACTGTGTATAGAGTCAGCCTCCACCATATTACTTCCTAATGCATTCCATTTGTCAACCACTCTGACACTAAAAAAGTTCTTTCTAATATCTCTGTGGCTTATTTTGGCACTCAGTTTCCACCTGTGTCCCCTAGTGCGTGTGCCCCTTGTGTTAAATAGCCTGTCTTTATCTAGCCCTTGAGAATCTTGAATGTGGTGATCATGTCCCCCCTAACTCTTCTGTCTTCCAGCGACGTGAGGTTTAATTCCTGTAGTCTCTCCTCGTAGCTCATACCTCTCAGCTCGGGTACTAGTCTGGTGGCTAACCTTTGAACCTTTTCCAGTTTAGTCTTATGCTTGACTAGATATGGACTCCATGCTGGGGCTGCATACTCCAGGATTGGCCTGACATATGTGGTATACAAAGTTCTGAATGATTCCTTACACACTTTTTTGAACGCCATTCTTATGTTGGCCAGCCTGGCATATGCCGCTGATGTTATCCTCTTGATATGGGCTGCAGGAGACAGGTCTGGCGTGATGTCAACCCCCAAGTCTTTTTCTCTCTCTGACTCTTAAAGAATTACGTCTCCCAGATGATACCTAATATCTGGCCTCCTGCTCCCTACACCAATCTTCATTACATTACATTTGCTTGGGTTAAACTCTAATAACCATTTGTTCGACCATTCATTCAGCTTGTCTAGGTCTTCTTGAAACCTCAGGCAGTCCTCCTCTGTCTTAATCCATCTCATAATTTTGGCATCGTCAGCAAACATTGAGAGAAATGAATCTATACCCTTCGGGAGATCGTTTACATATATCAGAAACAGGATAGGACCGAGTACAGAGCCCTGTGGGACCCCACTGGTGACTTCACGCCAATCTGAGGTCTCACTCCTCACCATAACTCTTTGCTTCCTATTGCTTAGGTACTCCCTTATCCACTGGAGCACCTTACCAGCTACACCTGCCTGTCTCTCCAGCTTATGTACCAGCCTCTTATGCGGTACTGTGTCAAAGGCTTTCCGACAATCCAAGAAAACGCAGTCTGCTCAGCCTTCTCTTTCTTGCTTTATCTTTGTCACCTGGTCGTAGAATTCTATTAAGCCAGTCAGGCAAGATTTACCCTCCCTGAACCCATGTTGGCGATTTGTCACGAAGTCCCTTCTCTCCAGATGTGTTACTAGGTTTTTTCTCACGATCTTCTCCATCACCTTGCATGGTATACAAGTCAAGGACACTGGCCTGTAGTTCAGTGCCTCTTGCCTGTCGCCCTTTTTGTATATTGGGACCACATTCGCCGTCTTCCATATATCTGGTAGGTCTCCCGTCTCCAGTGACCTACTATACACTAAAGAGAGTGGCAAGCAAAGTGCCTCTGCACACTCTTTCAGTACCCATGGTGAGATCGCATCTGGACCAACAGCCTTTCTAGCATCCAGATCCAGCAGGTGTCTCTTGACCTCCTCTCTCGAAATTTCGAACCCTTCCAAGGCCGCCTGGTTTACTTCCCTTTCTCCTAGCATGGTGACCTCACCTTGTTCTATTGTGAAGACCTCCTGGAACCTCTTGTTGATTTCTTCACACACGTCTTTGTCATTCTCTGTATACCTGTCCTCGCCTGTTCTAACTTTCATTACCTGTTTTTTCACTGGTATTTTCCTCCTGATGTGACTGTGGAGTAGCTTTGGTTCGGTCTTGGCTTTGGTTGCTATATCATTTTCATAATTTTTCTCTTCTTCTCCTCCTCTCACCCTGACGTACTCATTCCTGGTTCTCTGGTATCTCTCTCTGCTTTCTGGTGTTCTGTTATTCCGGAAGTTCCTCCACGCCCTTCTGTTCAGTCCCTTTGTTTCCATACATGCCCTATTATACCATGGATTCTTCTTTTGCTTCTCGGATTTTTCCCTTTGGGCCGGTATGAACCTGTTTACTGCCTCCTGACACTTTTGGGTGACATAGTCCATCATATCTTGTACAGATATAGCTTTGAGGTCTGTGTCCCAAGGTATTTCTCTTAGGAAGCTTCTCATCTCCTCATAGTTCCCCTTTCGATATGCCAGTCTTTTGTTTCCTAATTCTTTTTTGGGGGAGATAATTCCAAGCTCTACCAGGTACTCAAAGTTCAATACACTGTGGTCACTCATTCCCAAGGGTTCTTCCATCTAAACTTCCTTTATATCCCACTCAATTAGTGTAAATATCAGATCGAGCATGGCTGGTTCATCTTCTCCTCTCATTCTTATTAGTTCCTTGATGTGCTGGCTTAGAAAGTGCCTTGTTGCTTACGTTCAGCAGCTTAGCTCTCCATGTTTCTGGTCCTCCATGCGGATCTCTGTTCTCCCAATCTATCATCCCGTGGTTGAAGTCTCCCATCATTCGTAGTCCAGATCCATTCCTGCTAGCAACAGAAGCTGCTCTCTCTATTATGTTAATGGTGGCCATGTTGTTTCTATCATATTCCTTTCTGGGTCTTCTGTCATTTGGTAGTGGATTATATATGACTACGACTATAATGTTTTGTCCTCCAGTTGTTATGGTACCTGTTATGTAGTCACTGAAACCTTCACAGCCCTGAATATCCATCTCCTCAAAATCCAAGCCTTTTTTTACCAGCAGAGCTACACCACCCCACCTCTTCCTTCCCTCTCTTTCCTCATAACATAATAGTCCTGTGGGAACACTGCATTTGTTATGGTTTCCGTTAGCTTTGTTTCTGTAAGTGCTATTATGTCTGGGTTTTCTTCTAGTATCCATTCTCCAAGTTCATTTGCTTTATTTGTAATTTCATCTATGTTAGTGCACATTACCTTGAGGCTCACTTTCTTCTGTCCCTTCTCAAATTGCCTCCTTGGTGAGTGTTCTGCTGGTGGGGGAAGCTGTTCCATGGGTGTGAGGATTTGTGAGGTGGATAACAGGGTTTCAGAGGATACTGGGGTGAGGGGTGGGGAGTTAAGTGAAGGGAGGGGCAGGGAGGGTATGGGATGAAGGGGGAGGGAGGACAGGAAGGAAAAGTGCGGAGGGAAGACATGGCGGGAGGAGGGGAGGGGTAGCAGGGAGGGAATGGGGTGTGGGGGAGGGAGATTTGGCTGAGCATTTGAGTGGGGGCAAGGAGGATTTGGGGTAAGGGGGGTTTTCTATGCAGAGGAGGGTGGTTGCCCTCCCCTCTGGTGTTACTGGGTAGCTGGTTGTGGGTTTCCCCCCCTCACCTCTGGGGATGTTGTGTTGGGAGCTTTGATTTCCTGGTTTCCCCTCTCGCCCTGCGCTTCTTCCTTGCTTCTGCTGCCATGGTTCTCTCCTCCCTCGTCATATCCCTCTGGAGGAATACTTTTTTTAATTCTCCCACATTTTGCAGGTGGCTCTTCCATGTTAGAATCATCTCCTTTGTGTTCTTGTTTGCAAACACTATCTTTAACACACGGTCTCGGTGTTTGTTGTACCAGCCTAGCCTGAAAACCTCAATTCTATGCTCAGCCCCTTCCATCTCTAGTGCCTTCAGTATTTCATTCAATGGCACGTTGTCCTTATAATTCCACCCTGTCCTATTGGAGCCTTCCTGCTCTTTAATACCCACAGCTACCACTGGTCTTTTTCTTTCCAGCAGCTGGCTAGTGGCACATGCCGCTTCCTGTGAGGTGGCTGCTGTCATGGCCACCTCCATCATTGTGGACATTACTTCAGTTATTTTTTTTTAGCATTTCTGCAAATGTTGCTTTTACAGTGGCATTCTCTTCCAGTATACTATTTCCACCTTCTCCCTGGATGATTATCCGAGTCTTAGCATCAACACCTCTTTGAGGGTTCAAATTTCCTCCTTTGCTGCTGTCAGCTCTCTGTCAGCTGTGTGTGTGTGTGTGTGTATTCACCTAGTTGTGCTTGCGGGGGTTGAGCTCTGCTCTTTTGGCCCGCCTCTCAACTGTCAATCAACTGTTTCTAACTACTGCTTTTTTCACATAACACACACACACACACACACACACACACACCACACACACACACACACACACACACACACACACACACACACACACACACACACACACACACACACACCAGGAAGCAGCCCGTGACAGCTGACTAACTGTCAGGTACCTATTTACTGCTAGGTAACAGGGGCCTATGATGAAAGAAACTCTGCCCAATGTGTCTCGCCGGCGCCCGGGATCGAACCCGGGACCACAGGATCACATGTACTGCGTGCTGTCCGCTCGGCCCCCAGTGTGTGTGTGTGTTGCAGTTTGACTATTTTCAGCTGTGCACTGTTTATTATTATTATTATTATAATTTTGTCTATGTCTGTGTCTTCTTTACATCTGCACGTCTCGTTCTGCCTACACACGGTTTTGAATTGAATTGTTACCGCCATAGGCGGTTAGAGTATTGTGCACCCCATACTCATCCTGTGAGCGGTAGCGCAAAACGCATTATGGAGGGCACAAAAGGTCTTTATCAGACCTCTACTTAGATTATTACATAAACAATTTCATCTATCTTTCACACCTTATAATTACAATGTTGCATAGTTACATAGAATGTTCTAATTTCAAGAGCTATATATTTACAGTAAGTCGTAATACATTAATGGTAGGTCTTATCGCTAATACATAATTGTTTGAGCAATGGAGATATTACAGTCATAGCAGAGCTGCTGTTTATTATTAGTCTTCACAATACACTACATGTTTCTTAATCTCATATGTCGTTCATCTACTGGAAGCGAAATATGGATATAGTGCAAGGATTTCAGGTATTTTATCCTTGGTAATGAGATAGATTGCAATATCATACAGCATGAGCTTAGATTTATCTCTAAATGGCTCAATTTTACTACAATCCAAGATATAGTGTTCGAGTGTGTGTATCTCTGTCTTTGTCCACACACTTTACACTTTACTTCATCTAGATCCCTATACAAGCCGAACTGCCAGAGATACTTGTAGCCAAGTCTTATACGAGCTGTGACAACATCTGTTAGTCTACTGGCTTTGTTACTTGCCCCATACACATGTTTTACTTCACACATTTCATTGTGATGAACAATGGACCTGCTAGTTCCAGTTTGCACTGTTCTACTTTCTTCAAATCCATCCAGGAGTTCTTGTCTAATGACACTTTTAAGGGACCTATTTGATAACTCAAGATTCCGTTCAATACTGTCTTTATTTACTGCAGCCTTAGCAAGGGCGTCAACTTTGTCATGTTCCTACAGGCCAATGTGAGAAGGAATCCAAAACATGTGTATATTCACCCTCTTGATAAGTATTCTTATATATCTATGTCCGGCTTCTGAGACAAGTATGTTATTACTTGATTGCAAACTGCTTATTGCTCGTAGTGAGGAAAGGGAGTCGGAAATAATTAAGCTGTCTACTTCAGTGTTGTCAGTTTCGAGTGCTACCAGTATTGCTACCAACTCAGCTTGTATTGTGGATACCCAGTTACTAATTCTTATATAACTTTGAATTGTGCTGCCCTCGAGATGATGAACAATACTAGCACTTCCTGCCCTCCCTGTAGCTGTATTGAGTGATCCGTCAGTGTATATGGTCTGTGCCATGTTGTTTTCAGTCTGTATATTGTGAATGTGTTCTGTGGTGCTTAATTTAGCAGCAAGCTGAGCATGAGGGATGTTTGTGATTAGTTTCATGCCACATTACCCACTCTTCCCTAGCTGTCACAGGAACGAACCATCACTACGGGACCATCCCAGGAACGAACCATCTCTACTAATACAATCATGAAAGAAACAAACCATCACAGACCCCTCGGGGGAGGGGGGGGGGGAGATTTACGCCACCACAGACCCCCCTCCCCCTCCCCCCTCCCCTCCCCCCTCCCCTTCCCCCTCCCCTTCCCCCCTCCCCTTCCCCCCTCCCCTTCCCCCCTCCCCTTCCCCCCTCCCCTTCCCCCCCTCCCCTTCCCCCCTCCCCTTCCCCCACACCAAAAAAAATCAACTAATGAGAAAAAAGACAAAAGGAGCGTCGTGTTCCTCCCTGACTGCTGTCGTCGTCTCAGAGGACCACCTTGTTTTCGTCCTGTCTTTTTAAGGAGTGTCGTGTGACCTGAACTTGAGAAGTGGGACGGGTCGAGGCTGGGACGGCGTGGGACCGGGCCAGGCTGGGAGGGTGTGGGACGGGGCGATGCTGGGACGGCGTGGGACCGGGCCAGGCTGGGAGGGTGTGGGACGGGGCGATGCTGGGACGGCGTGGGACCGGGCCAGGCTGAGAGGGTGTGGGACGGGGCGAGGCTGAGATGGTGTGGGACCGGGCCAGGCTGAGAGGGTGTGGGACGGGGCGAGGCTGGGAGGGTGTGGGACGGGGCGAGGCTGGGAGGGTGTGGGACGGGGCGAGGCTGGGAGGGTGTGGGACGGGGCCAGGCTGGGAGGGTGTGGGACGGGGCCAGGCTGGGAGGGTGTGGGACGGGGCCAGGCTGGGAGGGTGTGGGACAGGGCGAGGCTGGGAGGGTGTGGGACGGGGCGAGGCTGGGAGGGTGTGGGACGGGGCGAGGCTGGGAGGGTGTGGGACGGGGCGAGGCTGGGAGGATGTGGGACGGGGCGAGGCTGGGAGGGCGTGGAACAGGGCGTGCCTGGGAGGGTGTGGGACGGGGCGAGGCTGGGAGGGTGTGGGACGGGGCGAGGCTGGGAGGATGTGGGACGGGGCGAGGCTGGGAGGGCGTGGAACAGGGCGTGCCTGGGAGGGTGTGGGACGGGGCGAGGCTGGGAGGGTGTGGGACGGGGCGAGGCTGGGAGGATGTGGGACGGGGCGAGGCTGGGTGGGCGTGGAACAGGGCGTGCCTGGGAGGGTGTGGGACGGGGCGAGGCTGGGAGGGTGTGGGACGGGGCGAGGCTGGGAGGGTGTGGGACGGGGCGAGGCTGGGAGGGTGTGGGACGGGGCGAGGCTGGGAGGGTGTGGGACGGGGCGAGGCTGGGAGGGCGTGGAACAGGGCGTGCCTGGGAGGGTGTGGGACGGGGCGAGGCTGGGAGGGTGTGGGACGGGGCGAGGCTGGGAGGGTGTGGGACGGGGACAGGCTGGGAGGGTGTGGGACGGGGCGAGGCTGGGAGGGTGTGGGACGGGGCGAGGCTGGGAGGGTGTGGGACGGGGACAGGCTGGGAGGGTGTGGGACGGGGACAGGCTGGGAGGGTGTGGGACGGGGACAGGCTGGGAGGGTGTGGGACGGGGTCAGGCTGGGAGGGTGTGGGACGGGGACAAGCTGAGAGGGTGTGGGACGGGGCTAGGCTGGGAGGGTGTGGGACGGGGCGAGGCTGGGAGGGTGTGGGACGGGGCGAGGCTGGGAGGGTGTGGGACGGGGCGAGGCTAGGAGGGTGTGGGACGGGGCGAGGCTAGGAGGGTGTGGGACGGGGCGAGGCTTGGAGGGTGTGGGACGGGGCGAGGCTAGGAGGGTGTGGGACGGGGCGAGGCTGGGAGGGTATGGGACGGGGCGAGGCTGGGAGGGTGTGGGACGGGGCCAGGCTGGGAGGGTGTGGGACGGGGCGAGGCTAGGAGGGTGTGGGACGGGGCGAGGCTGGGAGGGTGTGGGACGGGGCGAGGCTGGGAGGGTGTGGGACGGGGACAGGCTGGGAGGGTGTGGGACGGGGACAGGCTGGGAGGGTGTGGGACGGGGTCAGGCTGAGAGGGTGTGGGACGGGGACAGGCTGGGAGGGTGTGGGACGGGGCGAGGCTGGGAGGGTGTGGGACGGGGCGAGGCTGGGAGGGTGTGGGACGGGGCGAGGCTAGGAGGGTGTGGGACGGGGCGAGGCTTGGAGGGTGTGGGACGGGGCGAGGCTAGGAGGGTGTGGGACGGGGCGAGGCTGGGAGGGTGTGGGACGGGGCGAGGCTGGGAGGGTATGGGACGGGGCGAGGCTGGGAGGGTGTGGGACGGGGCCAGGCTGGGAGGGTGTGGGACGGGGCGAGGCTAGGAGGGTGTGGGACGGGGCGAGGCTAGGAGGGTGTGGGACGGGGCGAGGCTGGGAGGGTATGGGACGGGGCGAGGCTGGGAGGGTGTGGGACGGGGCCAGGCTGGGAGGGTGTGGGACGGGGCCAGGCTGGGAGGGTGTGGGACGGGGCCAGGCTGGGAGGGTGTGGGACGGGGCGAGGCTGGGAGGGTGTGGGACGGGGCGAGGCTGAGAGGGTGTGGGACGGGGCCATCCTGGGAGGGTGTGGGACAGGGCGAGGCTGGGAAGGTGTGGGACGGGGCGAGGCTAAGAGGGCGTGGAACAGGGTGTGCCTGGGAGGGTGTGGGACGGGGCCAGACTGGGAGGGCGTGGGATGGAGTAAGGCTGGGTGGACAGAAGGATTGGGGGGACTTGAAGAACACAGAACCTCCCGTCCAAACATACGTTTGTAGACAAAAATCCGAGACAATACATTGATAGAACGGAATCAAAATGAACTTAAATGACAGAATTTAACGAAGGCGAAACATGTACGCCCTCCAGTAAGACTGTATCCCTCAGAGACATGTACGCCCTCCAGTAAGACTGTATCCCTCAGAGACATGTACGCCCTCCAGTAAGACTGTATCCCTCAGAGACATGTACGCCCTCCAGTAAGACTGTATCCCTCAGAGACATGTACGCCCTCCAGTAAGACTGTATCCCTCAGAGACATGTACGCCCTCCAGTAAGACTGTATCCCTCAGAGACATGTACGCCCTCCAGTAAGACTGTATCCCTCAGAGACATGTACGCCCTCCAGTAAGACTGTATCCCTCAGAGACATGTACGCCCTCCAGTAAGACTGTATCCCTCAGAGACATGTACGCCCTCCAGTAAGACTGTATCCCTCAGAGACATGTACGCCCTCCAGTAAGACTGTATCCCTCAGAGACATGTACGCCCTCCAGTAAGACTGTATCCCTCAGAAACATGTACGCCCTCCAGTAAGACTGTATCCCTCAGAGAAAAGTAACATGCCAAACTACAATCAGTGCAAAACAAGGCACTGACAGACGGTGTTCTAGAACACCGTCTGTTATTTGACCAAACACTCCAGGACCTCCGCGAAGCCCTGAGCACACAACCACAGCAAACCCGAGACTACAGCAGCAAACAGCCAGGGTCTGGAACACGATAGCAATGCTACAAGACCCAATGTTAGAAAGACAATTCTCAGCTGAGAGCTCAATGCTCTCCAAATGTACTCTCTAGAAAGGAGACGAGAGAGATACCAAATAATATACACATGGAAAATACTGGAGGGTCAGGTCCCAAATCTACACAGTAAAATAACAACGTACTGGAGTGAACGCTATGGAAGAAAATGCAAGATTGAACCAGTGAAGAGCAGGGGTGCCATAGGCACAATCAGAGAGCACTGTATAAACATCAGAGGTCCGCGGTTGTTCAACGTCCTCCCAGCGACTATAAGAAATATTGCCGGAACAACCGTAGACATCTTTAAGAGAAAACTGGACTCTTTTCTAAGAGAAGTTCCGGATCAGCCGGGCTGTGGTGGGTATGTGACCCTGCGGGCCGCTCCAAGCAACAGCCTAGTGGACCAAACTCTCACAAGTCGAGCCTGGCTTCGGGCTGGGCTTGAGGAGTAGAAGAACTCCATCAAGCAGGTATCCGAGTCCCTCCACCCACACAGCCGGGGGCCAAGGAGCTTTGATCAACACGAGGTCAAGCAACACCCACAATACATGTATCAAAATGAAAGACAGTTTAGAAAATCTCACGATAGGAAATACAAAACAAAAATACTAAGACCCCGAAACATGAATGAGACCATCGCATGAGCAGCTGGGTGTGTATGGGGGGCTCCTACGCAGTATTCATCCATTGGCCTTACAATGTTAATTTAGTCGGCAATGGATACCAGTTGGTCTGGATATATATTTAATACTCACTTCTTTCCTAGGCAGAATATCACGTATGATTGTGATCCCTCCCTTGGACCTAAACTTTGGCTGCTCTCAAATTTAAAAAGGAATTCTTCACTCTTACATAATTTTACCCTGCGTTGAGGGTAATTGGATTGTTTCCATTACCTTTTAAGATGCTGTCATCTCAATATGATGTTCTCAAGATAGGTCACTGTGACCTACAGGCTGTGTGACCCATCCCAGCCACGAGACAACGCACCAGCACACTGTTCTTCCTATTCTTGTTAAAAATTCCCGGCTATGTTTCTAATCTGAGAGACCTCAAGAGTTTGATTTATTCTAAGCCCTATTATCAGCGGCCATCGTGAGATAGTTACTAAGGCATCGCATTCGTCTTCATTCACGCTGCATTCGTCTTCATTCACGCTGCATTCGTCTTCATTCACGCAGCATTCGTCTTCATTCACGCAGCATTCGTCTTCATTCACGCAGCATTCGTCTTCATTCACGCAGCATTCGTCTTCATTCACGCTGCATTCGTCTTCATTCACGCAGCATTCGTCTTCATTCACGCAGCATTAGGCCTGCTGCCCATTCCTTCGTAAAAACACACGCAGTTGTCCCACACTTACGGAGGAGAGCAGTAAACACGGCCTCTGTGATGATCGCCGTGAGATCATAAGTAGCAGGAGCCTCACGGAGCACTAGTATTGTTGCAGCGTAAATCCCCGCCTCCTTTTTTCACCCCTGACTCGAAGCTCTGGTAAAGCTTCCTGAAATTGAAGCAGTTTGGAGCGAAGGGTGGATACAATCGCGCGACCTGAAAAGCATTTGTGTAGGCTAACAGACTCTGTGACTCGCACACGCAAACCAATTACAAAGAGGGGGAGAACGGGGGGAGGGGGAGGGGGGGAGAGGGTGCAAGCTAACAAGCAAATGAACGGGACAGCTTGGCCAAACAGAAGCAACAAGCATTTACATTGTCAAAGGCAAGCTATCTGCATCCCTGTTTCTGTTGGGTCAGGTCTGGAGAGGCGGCTCTGGCTATAGGAAATTCACCGGCACTTCTCATATTGAGTCAGGTCCAACTAAGGATTCCTTTGATCTCATGATGACTACTGCCATCGGCTCAGGTCCATGGAGTCAGGTCATGCCGGTAACATCAGGTCCAGGGACGCGGCCCTTGGCTGTGGCCCTGCAGGTGGTGGAGTGCGGCTGCCTCACGCCAGAGGAGGCTGGGAGGAAGGGCTTAAGACCACCTCTGATGAGGGCTAGGATGGCAGCCAGGAACCACCAGCTGTACGCCATTATCCACTTGTCCCGTCCCCAAGTTGCCAATTGCTGCCATCTCCGCCCTGCGTCCTCTCGTTCAGTTCCTCAAGGAGGTTCAGAGCCTAATTATCAGCTCCACCGTAACGACGTCGTTATTATGACGTTCCCCGAAGGCCTACGTCGGCAGGTGTGGAGATGACGCCGGATAAAGCCTTGAATGAAGCCTCCCACGTCGCCAAGACAGGCTTGGCGGCGTGGGAGTACAGGCAATATGGGCGCGTCTAAGCTCTTGATAGCAAAGCCCGAGGAACCCCGATAAACAGTCTACTTTCCACCTCTCTGCTCTCTCCTCCAAGCCACTCCTACTGTCCACTCCAGTCCTGCTAAGCGCCCACGCTTACAACGGGAGGAAATTGGCTTCTTGTTTCGTTGTATTGTGCCGACGAAGATCAGAGGTTCTGCTTGAGCGTTTAATTTCCCGCCCAGCGTCGAGCGGCGGAACGCCAATTTTCCTGTTAAGCCAGTTTGGTGTTCTTAACGCGCTGATCCTGCCGACTCTATCCTTCCCCCTACTCCGGCTCTCTTCTCCTGCTGCCTCACTGTTGCTTCACTGTTGCCTCACTGCTGCCTCACTGTTGCCTTGCTGCTGCCTTGCTGCTGCCTCACTGCTGCCTCACTGTTGCCTCACTGCTGCCTCACTGTTGCCTCGCTGTTCCCTCGCTGTTCCCTCGCTGTTGCCTCACTGCTGCCTCACTGTTGCCTCACTGTTGCCTCACTGTTGCCTCACTGTTGCCTCACTGTTGCCTCACTGTTCCCTCGCTGTTCCCTCGCTGTTCCCTCGCTGTTCCCTCGCTGTTCCCTCGCTGCTGCCTCGCTGCTGCCTCACTGTTGCCTCACTGTTGCCTCACTGCTGCCTCACTGTTGCCTCACTGTTGCCTCACTGTTGCCTCACTATTGTCTCACTGTTGCCTCATTGCTGCCTCACTGCTGCCTCGCTGTTGCCTCACTGTTGCCTCACTATTGTCTCACTGTTGCCTCACTATTGTCTCACTGTTGCCTCATTGCTGCCTCACTGCTGCCTCACTGTTGCCTCACTGCTGCCTCACTGTTGCCTCACTGTTGCCTCACTGTTGCCTCACTGTTGCCTCACTATTGTCTCACTGTTGCCTCACTGCTGCCTCACTGTTGCCTCACTGTTGCCTCACTGTTGCCTCACTGTTGTCTCACTGTTGCCTCACTGTTGCCTCACTGCTGCCTCACTGCTGCCTCACTGTTGCCTCACTGTTGCCTCACTATTGTCTCACTGTTGCCTCATTGCTCCCTAGCTCCGGTTTCATGCTGCCTCGTGAGTGTGCCCGGCGCTACTGTAAGTTGTGGAGAAGAACGTGTCACGAACAAATACTTGTATGGAACAACAGCAGGGCAGGAACAACAGTAAGCCAGGAACAACAGTAAGCCAGGAACAACAGTAAGCCAGGAACAACAGCAGACCAGGAACACCAGTAGGCCAGGAACAACAGTAGACCAGGAACACCAGTAGACCAGGAACACCAGTAGACCAGGAACAACAGTAGACCAGGAACAACAGTAGACCAGGAACAACAGTAGGCCAGGAACAACAGTAGGTCAGGAACAACAGTAGGCCAGGAACAACAGTAGGCCAGGAACAACAGTAGGCCAGGAACAACAGTAGGCCAGGAACAACAGTAGGATAGGAACAGTAGGCCAGGAACAACAGTAGACCAGGAACAACAGTAGGCCAGGAACAACAGTAGGCCAGGAACAACAGTAGGCCAGGAACAACAGTAGGCCAGGAACAACAGCAGGCCTGGAACAACAGTAGGCCTGGAACAACAGTAGGCCAGGAACAACAGCAGGCCAGGAACAACAGCAGGCCAGGAACAACAGTAGGCCAGGAACAACAGTAGGCCAGGAACAACAGCAGGCCTGGAACAACAGTAGACCAGGAACAACAGTAGGCCAGGAACAACAGCAGGTCTGGAACAACAGTAGGCCAAGAACAACAGCAGGTCTGGAACAACAGTAGGCCAAGAACAACAGTAGGCCAGGAACAACAGTAGACCAGGAACAACAGTAGGCCAGGAACAACAGTAGGCCAGGAACAACAGTAGGCCAGGAACAACAGTAGGCCAGGAACAACAGTAGGCCAGGAACAACAGTAGGCCAGGAACAACAGTAGGCCAGGAACAACAGTAGGATAGGAACAGTAGGCCAGGAACAACAGTAGGCCAGGAACAACAGTAGGCCAGGAACAACAGTAGGCCAGGAACAACAGTAGGCCAGGAACAACAGTAGGCCAGGAACAACAGCAGGCCTGGAACAACAGTAGGCCTGGAACAACAGTAGGCCAGGAACAACAGTAGGCCAAGAACAACAGTAGGCCAGGAACCTCAGTAGGCCAGTAACAACAGTAGGCCAGGAACAACAGTAGGCCAGGAACAACAGCAGGCCTGGAACAACAGCAGGCCTGGAACAACAGTAGGCCAGGAACAACAGTAGGCCAAGAACAACAGTAGGCCAAGAACAACAGTAGGCCAAGAACAACAGTAGGCCAGTAACAACAGTAGGCCAGGAACAACAGCAGGTCTGGAACAACAGTAGGCCAAGAACAACAGTAGGCCAGGAACAACAGTAGGCCAAGAACAACAGTAGGCCAGTAACAACAGTAGATCAGGAACAACAGCAGGCCTGGAACAACAGTAGGCCAAGAACAACAGTAGGCCAAGAACAACAGTAGGCCAAGAACAACAGTAGGCCAAGAACAACAGTAGGCCAAGAACAACAGTAGGCCAGTAACAACAGTATGTCAGGAACAACATGTAACCCCTTCACCACCCCTCTCCCTCTCCCACCCACCAGCTAGGCGTCTCTGGGGCCAGCGCCGCTCCCTGGAGGCAAGGAGCCGCTGGTATGCCGCTTTCATTTTAAAATTCCACATATACAATCAACAGTATTCATGGCTCTTTTACGCTTTCAACTCGACGGGAATTACTTCAGTTTCACCGTGTCCTTTTCCTCTTCTCACTCAGTGTGTCTCCTGTCACTCTGTCTCTTCCTCTCCCTCTCTCATTGCCTCTTCTCTCTCCTCTCTTCCTTCTCTGTTCTCACTACCCTTCCCTCTCTCTTATTTTCTAGTTCCCTTCCCTCACCAATCCCATCTCCAGTTTCCTCCACCCCCCCCCCCGTTCTCTCTCTTTCTACTTCCTTTTTCTTCCCCTCTCCTTCCTCTACCTTACCTCCCAATCACCTATCATTCTCCTCCCTTACCCTTATTCTGCCCCTCCCTCTTCCCTTCCCTGGACGAGTCTTGGGCTCTGTGACAGGCCTGGCCGGAGCGAGTGATCCTCTGGGGATTTACAGTGTAATCTTTTATCTGAATTGATTGTTTTGGGAGGAGTATAAAACTCCTTCGATTACATTCCTGCTTTTATCTTTAATTCCGTTTTTTTTTGGCTCTACACTTACACTGATAAATTCTTGAGTTTACCATCGGTTAAAACGACTTGTGAGAAATTTTAAATAAAGGGATGAATACTTTCGTTTCAGTGTAACGAGGCTTTTCGTAGTTTATAGGCACATGAGCGGCTGAATTTGTATCCTGGTGCCATTATGGGTCAAGAGAGCCAAACATCTCGCCGAGGCAGTTGAAACACTTGATAACGGCTCTCAAAAGTTGTGATTCACTTAGCAACTTTGCTCTCTCGGCAGAGCTCCGAGTGTCATTCCTGCTGGGGACAATACCAGCCAGCATGGGTAATACCAGCCAGCATGGGTAATACCAGTCAACTGGGACAATACCAGCCAGCATGGGTAATACCAGTCAACTGGGACAATACCAGCCAGCATGGGTAATACCAGCCAGCATGGGTAATACCAGTCAACTGGGACAATACCAGCCAGCATGGGTAATACCAGTCAACTGGGACAATACCAGCCAGCATGGGTAATACCAGCCAACTGGGACAATACCAGCCAGCATGGGTAATACCATCCAACTGGGACAATACCAGCCAGCATGGGTAATACCAGTCAACTGGGACAATACCAGCCAGCATGGGTAATACCAGCCAACTGGGACAATACCAGCCAGCATGGGTAATACCATCCAACTGGGACAATACCAGCCAGCATGGGTAATACCAGCCAACTGGGACAATACCAGCCAGCATGGGTAATACCAGCCAGCATGGGTAATACCAGCCAGTATGGGTAATACCAGCCAGCATGGGTAATACCAGCCAGCATGGGTAATACCAGCCAGCATGGGTAATACCACCCAACTGGGACAATACCAGCCAGCATGGGTAATACCAGCCAGCATGGGTAATACCAGCCAGTATGGGTAATACCAGCCAGCATGGGTAATACCAGCCAGCATGGGTAATACCAGCCAGCATGGGTAATACCAGCCAGCATGGGTAATACCAGCCAGCATGGGTAATACCAGCCAGCATGGGTAATACCAGCCAGCATGGGTAATACCAGCCAGCATGGGTAATACCAGCCAGCATGGGTAATACCAGCCAGCATTGGTAATACCAGCCAGCATGGGTAATACCAGCCAGCATGGGTAATACCAGCCAGCATGGGTAATACCAGCCAGCATGGGTAATACCAGCCAGCATGGGTAATACCAGCCAGCATGGGTAATACCAGCCAACTGGGACAATACCAGCCAGCATGGGTAATACCAGCCAACTGGGACAATACCAGCCAACATGGGTAATACCAGCCAACTGGGACAATACCAGCCAGCATGGGTAATACCAGCCAACTGGGACAATACCAGCCAGCATGGGTAATACCAGCCAGCATGGGTAATACCAGCCAACTGGGACAATACCAGCCAGCATGGGTAATACCAGCCAGCATGGGTAATACCAGCCAACTGGGACAATACCAGCCAACATGGGTAATACCAGCCAACATGGGTAATACCAGCCAGCATGGGTAATACCAGCCAACTGGGACAATACCAGCCAGCATGGGTAATACCAGCCAGCATGGGTAATACCAGCCAACTGGGACAATACCAGCCAGCATGGGTAATACCAGCCAGCATGGGTAATACCAGCCAACTGGGACAATACCAGCCAACATGGGTAATACCAGCCAGCATGGGTAATACCAGCCAACTGGGACAATACCAGCCAGCATGGGTAATACCAGCCAGCATGGGTAATACCAGCCAACTGGGACAATACCAGCCAGCATGGGTAATACCAGCCAGCATGGGTAATACCAGCCAGCATGGGTAATACCAGCCAACTGGGACAATACCAGCCAGCATGGGTAATACCAGCCAGCATGGGTAATACCAGCCAGCATGGGTAATACCAGCCAGCATGGGTAATACCAGCCAGCATGGGTAATACCAGCCAACTGGGACAATACCAGCCAGCATGGGTAATACCAGCCAGCATGGGTAATACCAGCCAACTGGGACAATACCAGCCAGCATGGGTAATACCAGCCAGCATGGGTAATACCAGCCAACTGGGACAATACCAGCCAGCATGGGTAATACCAGCCAGCATGGGTAATACCAGCCAGCATGGGTAATACCAGCCAGCATGGGTAATACCAGCCAACTGGGACAATACCAGCCAGCATGGGTAATACCAGCCAGCATGGGTAATACCAGCCAGCATGGGTAATACCAGCCAGCATGGGTAATACCAGCCAACTGGGACAATACCAGCCAGCATGGGTAATACCAGCCAGCATGGGTAATACCAGCCAACTGGGACAATACCAGCCAGCATGGGTAATACCAGCCAGCATGGGTAATACCAGCCAACTGGGACAATACCAGCCAGCATGGGTAATACCAGCCAGCATGGGTAATACCAGCCAACTGGGACAATACCAGCCAACATGGGTAATACCAGCCAGCATGGGTAATACCAGCCAACTGGGACAATACCAGCCAGCATGGGTAATACCAGCCAGCATGGGTAATACCAGCCAACTGGGACAATACCAGCCAGCATGGGTAATACCACCCACATGGGTAATACCAGCCAGCATGGGTAATACCACCCACATGGGTAATACCAGCCAGCATGGGTAATACCAGCCAGCATGGGTAATACCAGCCAACTGGGACAATACCAGCCAGCATGGGTAATACCAGCCAGCATGGGTAATACCAGCCAACTGGGACAATACCAGCCAGCATGGGTAATACCAGCCAGCATGGGTAATACCACCCACATGGGTAATACCAGCCAGCATGGGTAATACCACCCACATGGGTAATACCAGCCAGCATGGGTAATACCAGCCAGCATGGGTAATACCAGCCAGCATGGGTAATACCAGCCAGCATGGGTAATACCAGCCAGCATGGGTAATACCACCCACATGGGACAACAGGTGTTTCTCACCTGTCGCCTGAGAGATACAGAGGACAGGAGCAAGATCACATCAGGCGCTCCATTGAGATCGTTGGTCGGGTTAAACCTTAGCGTCTCATAGTTTTATTAAACCACGGCAAGACTCTCACAGCCTCACTAAACCACGGCAAGACTCTCACAGCCTCACTAAACCACGGCAAGACTCTCACAGCCTCACTAAACCACGGCAAGACTCTCACAGCCTCACTAAACCACGGCAAGACTCTCACAGCCTCACTAAACCACGGCAAGACTCTCACAGCCTCACTAAACCACGGC
This sequence comes from Procambarus clarkii, assembly GCF_040958095.1. Lineage (NCBI taxonomy): Eukaryota > Metazoa > Arthropoda > Malacostraca > Decapoda > Cambaridae > Procambarus > Procambarus clarkii. The sequence continues at coordinate 11,522,864 of NC_091172.1, read as the reverse complement.
GAGACTCTCACAGCCTCACTAAACCACGGCAAGACTCTCACAGCCTCACTAAACCACGGCAAGACTCTCACAGCCTCACTAAACCACGGCAAGACTCTCACAGCCTCACTAAACCACGGCGAGACTCTCACAGCCTCACTAAACCACGGCAAGACTCTCACAGCCTCACTAAACCATGGCAAGACTCTCACAGCCTCACTAAACCACGGCAAGACTCTCACAGCCTCACTAAACCACGGCAAGACTCTCGCAGCCTCACTAAACCACGGCAAGACTCTCACAGCCTCACTAAACCACGGCAAGACTCTCACAGCCTCACTAAACCACGGCAAGACTCTCACAGCCTCACTAAACCACGGCAAGACTCTCACAGCCTCACTAAACCACGGCAAGACTCTCGCAGCCTCACTAAACCATGGCAAGACTCTCACAGCCTCACTAAACCACGGCAAGACTCTCACAGCCTCACTAAACCACGACAAGACTCTCACAGCCTCACTAAACCACGGCAAGACTCTCACAGCCTCACTAAACCACGGCAAGACTCTCACAGCCTCACTGAGGAAGGGAACCTGGCTGGTGATAGATGTGTCAACCTTGTGAGGTATCTCCATGGATACTGGAAAAAGGAACCGAAGTCCTGTGCTGGACACTGTCTTGAGGTTATCTTCAGATGATTTCGGGGCTTAGCGTCCCCTCGGCCCGGTCCTCGACAAGGCCTCCTTTTTGTTACACACACCCCAGGAAGCAGCCCGTAGCAGCTGTCTAACTCCCAGGTACCTATTTACTGCTAGGTGAACAGAAGCATCAGGCTGAAAGAAACTCTGCCCATATTGTTCCGCCTCCACCGGGGATCGAACTTCAGAAGTACGAATCTGAAGCGCTGTCTACTCAGCTGTCAGGCCATTGTATACCCTTTATGCCTGTCACTATAAATAAGTATCTTCGGGAAAATAAAAACAGAAGCCAGTTTAATTAGACCAAATCTACACTGATGGTTCATCTAATACTATTAAAGGTTGAGCCGGAGCAGCATACACTGTAATTAGGAATAACGTCTTACAAAACGGAATTGGAGAAACTGCACGTATTAAGAACTATGTCTCTTCAACGCAAGCAGAGCTAACTGCCATTAATTGGCACTAAGATTCCTTGAGAGAAACACCAACGGTGCAGTGATAATCGCTGGTTCACAAGCTGCCTTACAAAGCCTTAGGGAAAAAACAGGCAGAAAGCTGAGCGATAGTCGCTGAAATATAAAGATTTATGAAAACACTGAAAGTCAGGCAAGGGTGATGAAGTGTCTGTGGATCCCCTGCCATGTTGGAATGTGTGGAAATGAACGAGCAAATGTGCTGGCTGCTGAAGGCGCTGATCCCCTCCCATGTTGGAATGTGTGGAAATGAACGAGCAAATGTGCTGGCTGCTGAAGGCGCTGATCCCCTCCCATGTTGGAATGTGTGGAAATGAACGAGCAAATGTGCTGGCTGCTGAAGGCGCTGATCCCCTCCCATGTTGGAATGTGTGGAAATGAACGAGCAAATGTGCTGGCTGCTGAAGGCGCTGATCCCCTCCCATGTTGGAATGTGTGGAAATGAACGAGCAAATGTGCTGGCTGCTGAAGGCGCTGATCCCCTCCCATGTTGGAATGTGTGGAAATGAACGAGCAAATGTGCTGGCTGCTGAAGGCGCTGATCCCCTCCCATGTTGGAATGTGTGGAAATGAACGAGCAAATGTGCTGGCTGCTGAAGGCGCTGATCCCCTCCCATGTTGGAATGTGTGGAAATGAACGAGCAAATGTGCTGGCTGCTGAAGGCGCTGATCCCCTCCCATGTTGGAATGTGTGGAAATGAACGAGCAAATGTGCTGGCTGCTGAAGGCGCTGATCCCCTCCTATGTTGGAATGTGTGGAAATGAACGAGCAAATGTGCTGGCTGCTGAAGGCGCTGAAGGAGACCATATTGAACACTTCATACCCAAGACTCTTCTACAAGACACAAGGAATTATCAGGCAACATCACCGTGACAAGGTAACTGAGGAAAGGAGGATAGAAGCACAA
>NC_091172.1:11478303-11515803 GCF_040958095.1 Procambarus clarkii | reverse complement strand
AAAATGCCTATTGTCCAATGAGATGCAGCTCCTATATATAGCCAAACTCGTTCATGTATACGTCTAACCTTAGCGTGGCCTAACCCAGAGATCTCAGGCTGATGTTACCTGCTATGGTAATGGTTTTTAGTTGGTCATTTATTATGCACCCTATACCCATCCCGTGGGCGGTTGTATACAGGTTACAGAGGTACATTATGGGCTCATTTCCTAAACCCAACAGTTACTTGAATGGTGTTCTGGAAATTCTTCTACACTCCAAGCCCGGCCCGAGGCCAGGCTTGACTTGTGAGAGCATGGTCCTCCACGGTGTTGCTTGGAGGTGATCACAGGCCCACATATCCATCACAGCCTGATGGGTCACTCGTCCGGCACTTCTCTGAAAAAAAAAATATCTAGTTTTCTCTTGAAGAGAAAGTTCATTTAGCTATGTTCATACATACTTGAAGAGTTCATTTAGCTAACCAAGTAACGCTCTTGTGAAGCTACTTAGAAAATTTTTATTACACAAATTCAGACTTAAACATATCTATACATTGGTGTATACTGGCAGCAGGTTTTCACTTATACATGTTTCACTGAATATGACTATATTATATATTGATTATTTTCTTGTTTAGGGCTTCTATGATAGACTCGTGCTCTAGCATCTTAGTATAATTGGAAGAGGAATTCTCCAAAGGTCCTCTTCGTTCGAGGTGAAGAATTGCTTAAAACAATCCACATAACAATAGAACAACCCACCGTAAACACCCAAATTACTTAACTATTCACTCTACCCACCATGAGAGTAAGAACAAGACCGGAACATGAAGATGCCAACATAGAAGACACTGTTCAACATGCTATGCCAACATAGAAGACACTGTTCAACATGCTATGCCAACATAGAAGACACTGTTCAACATGCTATGCCAACATAGAAAACACTGTTCAACATGCTATGCCAACATAGAAGACACTGTTCAACATGCTATGCCAACATAGAAGACACTGTTCAACATGCTATGCCAACATAGAAGACACTGTTCAACATGCTATGCCAACATAGAAAACACTGTTCAACATGCTATGCTAACATAGAAGACACTGTTCAACATGCTATGCCAACATAGAAGACACTGTTCAACATGCTATGCTAACATAGAAGACACTGTTCAACATGCTATGCCAACATAGAAGACACTGTTCAACATGCTATGCCAACATAGAAGACACTGTTCAACATGCTATGCCAACATAGAAGACACTGTTCAACATGCTATGCCAACATAGAAAACACTGTTCAACATGCTATGCTAACATAGAAGACACTGTTCAACATGCTATGCCAACATAGAAGACACTGTTCAACATGCTATGCTAACATAGAAGACACTGTTCAACATGCTATGCCAACATAGAAGACACTGTTTAACATGCTATGCCAACATAGAAGACACTGTTCAACATGCTATGCCCACTACACCTGATTAATCTTTGTATGTGCTTCGTTCCCTATTTTCACCTTTTACTTTTACGCCTAACCTTCCCCCCCCCCCTTTATGCGTTATTTTTGACCCATTTGTATAGGTCAACTAGTCTTCACCTGACTCCTTAATGGTATAAATCTAACACTCTCTGTATTTTCTTATCACTTGAGAATGACCCATGTGGGTTCGAAACGTTGTGTAAATTATATGATAAGTGAAATACATTCTACAGTTATTTATTTCTTTTTCTTCGCCTCGAACGAGGATGACCTTTGGAGAACTCCTCCTCCAGTTAAACCAAGATGCCAAGATGCCAGAGCACTAGGCTATCGTAGAAGCCCTAAACAAGAAAATTATCAATATAGAATATACAGTCATATTCAGTGAACTTTATATATATATATACATGTTGTCACATGCACACATTTATACATATATTCACATGTACACATGTATTCAAATACTTATACATCGATCAATATTGTCTGTATATTACTTGTGATTAAAGAAGTGGACCACAACAGTCGTTATACATGGTAGTTTATATACATGGTGAGTCACAGTTACTAATCCTGGGATGGGGGAGGGGGGGGCGGGGGGGGGGGAGAGACGGTTAAGGTGTTAATTGAGCTTCAGTTTTTTCTTCTCCAAGCTCGTTCCTAAATCTGTTTTTGTTGCTACTCTGAGGGCTTAACACACACACACACACACACACTCACACACACACACACACACACACACACACACACAGATGAATAAATTCCTAAGGGATATACCATGGGACACAGAACTCAGAACTAAGTCCGTACAAGACATGATGGACTATGTCACCCAAAAGTGTCAGGAGGCTGTAAGCAGGTTTGTCCCAGACCGACAGGAAAAAACAGAGAAGCAAAAGAAGACTCCGTGGTTTAATAAGGAATGTATGAAAGCAAAGGAGCTGAACAAAAGGGCGTGGAGGAACTTCCGTAATAACAGAACACCAGAAAGTAGAGAGAGATACCAGAGAACCAGGAACGAGTATGTTAGTGTGAGAAGAGCAGCTGAGAAAAGGTATGAAAATGATATAGCTAATAAAGCCAAGACCGAACCAAAGCTACTACACAGTCACATCAGGAGGAAGACAACAGTGAAGGAACAGGGTGATGAACCTTAGGGTGGGCGAGGACAGGTATACAGAGAATGACAAAGAGGTGTGTGAAGAACTCAATAAAAGGTTCCGGGAGGTCTTTACAATAAAACAAGGAGAGGTCATGGCGCTAGGAGAGGTCATGGCGCTAGAAGAGGTGGCAGCAAACCAGGCGACCTTGGAAGGTTTCGAAATTACAAGCGATGAGGCCAAGAAGCACCTATTGGAGCTGGACGTGAGAAAAGCTGTGGGGCCGGACGGAATCTCACCATGGGTATTGAAAGAGTGTGCAGGAGCACTTTGTTTGCCACTCTCCAGTGTATAATAGGTCACTGGAAACGGGAGACCTACCAGAAATATGGAAGACGGCTAATGTGGTCCCAATATACAAAACGGGTGGCAGACAAGAGGCACTGAACTACAGGTCAGTGTCCTTAACTTGTATACCATGCAAGGTGATGGAGAAGATTGTGAGAAAAAACCTAGTAACACATCTGGAGAGAAGAGACTTCGTGACAACCCATCAACATGGGTTCAGGGAGGGTAAATCTTGCCTTACAGGCTTGATAGAATTCTACGATCAGGTGACAAAGATTAAGCAAGAAAGAGAAGGATGGGTGGACTGCATTTTTTTGGACTGTCGGAAAGCCTTTGACACAGTACCCCATAAAAGGTTGATGCATAAGCTGGAGAAACAGTCAGAAGTAACTGGTAGGGCGCTCCAGTGGATAAGGGAGTACCTAAGCAATAGGAAGCAGAGAGTTACAGTGAGGGTGAGACCTCAGAATGGCGTGAAGTCACCAGTGGAGTCCCACAGGGCTCTGTACTTGGACCTATCCTGTTTCTGATATACGTAAATGATCACCCAGAGGGTATAGACTCATTCCTCTCAATGTTTGCTGACGACGCCAAAATTATGAGGATTAAGACAGAGGAGGACCGCTTGAGGCTTCAAGTAGACCTGGACAAGCTACAGGAATGGTCGAACAAATGGTTGTTAGAGTTTAACCCAACCAAATGTAATGTAATGAAGATAGGTGTAGGGAGCAGGAGACCGGATGCAAGGTATCATTTGGGAGATACTTCAAGAGTCAGAGAGAAAGACCTGGGGGTTGATATCACGCCAGACCTGTCCCCTGAAGCTCATATCAAGAGGATAACATCAGCGGCATATGCCAGGTAGGCTAACATACGAACGGCCTTTAGAAACTTGTGTAAGGAATCTTTCAGAACATTATATACCACATATGTCAGACCAATCCTGGAATATGCGGTTCCAGCATGGAGTCCATATCTAGTCAAGCATAAGACTAAACTGGAAAGGGTTCAAAGGTTTGCCACCAGACTAGTACCCGAGCTGAGAGGTATGAGCTACGAAGAGAGACTTCGGGAATTAAACCTCACTTCGCTGGAAGACAGAAGAGTTAGGGGGGGACATGATCACCACATTCAAGTTTCTCAAGGTAATCGACAGGGTTGATAAAGACAGGCTGTTTAACACAAGGGACACACGCACTAGGGGACACAGGTGGAAACTGAGTGCCCAAATGAGCCACAGAAATATTAGAAAGAACTTTTTTAGTGTCAGAGTGGTTGACAAATGGAATGCATTAAGAAGTGATGTGGTGGAGGCTGACTCCCATACACAGTTTCATGTGTAGATATGATAGAGCCCAATAGGCTCAGGAACCTGTACACCTGTTGATTGACGGTTGAGAGGCGGGGCCAAAGAGCCAGAGCTCAACCCCCGCAAGAACAACTAGGTGAGTACACACAGAAAGAGTGCTGGGAAGACGGGACACCACGAGCGTAGCTCTCATCCTGTAACTACACTTAGGTAATTACACTTCCGAGAAATCTGCTGCTTGCATCATATCTACAACAACAGTTCACATAAGACCCTTTATAACACAAGGAAATCTTTAGAACGTAGTGACAAAAGGGCGAACCGACAGGCTCATCCAGACTTGCTATCCATACAGTGCAGGATTCCTTAGTTCTTAGATGATATTCTTAAAAGAATGACAACAGCTTTTCTGGACCGAGTGTCAGGTCAATTAAAACCATCAGGAACAGCAATCAGAAATTCTAAACTGCGAGTCTTTGTTATAAAGGTCACTGGCGCCCGTGTGAGCGACACCAAAGGTGTCAAATGCTCGCAGGAGAACACTATATTTTTCACGTAACAGTTTCGTGTTGTTTTAGCCTCTCTGCTTTGTCGTCCCTGTCTGTCTCTCTCTTTGTCTCTGTCTATCTCTCTCTTTGTCTCTGTCTGTCTCTCTCTTTGTCTCTGTCTGTCTCTCTCTTTGTCTCTGTCTGTCTCTCTCTTTATCTCTGTCTCTCTTTGTCTCTGTCTGTCTCTCTCTTTGTCTCTATCTCTCTTTTTCTTTGTCTCTCTCTTGGTCTCTGTATCTGTCTCTCTCTCTCTCTCTCTCTCTCTCTCTCTCTCTCTCTCTCTCTCTCTCTCTCTCTCTCTCTCTCTCTCTCTCTCTCTCTCTCTCTCTCTCTCTCTCTCTTTCTCTCTCTCTCTCTCTCTCTCTCTCTCTCTCTCTCTCTCTCTCTCTCTCTCTCTCTCTCTCTCTCTCTCTCTCTCTCTCTCTCTCTCTCTCTCCCCCTCCCCCTCCCCCCCCCCCCTCCCCCCACCTCGAGTGTTCCCCAATGCCTCAAGCGTCGGTCGATGATAAGCTTGAGGTTCGTAATCAAGAACCACTCTTTATTTAATCTTAGTTATATCAGGCGGACGCTGCCGTATATGAACGAGGTTTGGTTTGCATAGTGTATTAACTTTGGTAATGGTTGTGGACACTGAGGGATCCCGCTCCCCCTTTTATGAATGACCTAGATTATGCTAGGATTAAATGGTGTGTATTGAGTAAATGTTTATGAAAGTGTTTGTGTGTGTGTGTGTGTGTGTGGCGTGTGTCTGATGTGTGTGTGTGTGTGTGTGTGTGGCGTGTGTGTGTGTGTACTCACCTAGTTGTACTCACCTAGTTGTGTCTGCAGGATCGAGCATTGACTCTTGGATCCCGCCTTTCGAGCATCGGTTGTTTACAGCAATGACTCCTGTCCCATTTCCCTATCATACCTAGTTTTAAAATTATGAATAGTATTTGCTTCCACAACCTGTTCCTGAAGTGCATTCCATTTTCCCACTACTCTCACGCTAAAAGAAAACTTCCTAACATCTCTGTGGCTCATCTGAGTTTCAAGCTTCCATCCATGTCCCCTCGTTCTGCTACTATTCCGTGTGAACATTTCGTCTATGTCCACTCTGTCAATCCCTCTGAGTATCTTATACGTTCCTATCATGTCCCCCCTCTCCCTTCTTCTTTCTAGTGTCAGGCACAGTTCCCTCAGGCGCTCCTCATACCCCATCCCTCGTAGCTCTGGGACGATTCTCGTTGCAAACCTCTGAACCTTTTCCAGTTTCATTATATGCTTCTTCAGATGGGGACTCCATGATGAGGCGGCATACTCTAAGACTGGCCTCACGTAGGCAGTGTAAAGCGCCCTAAATGCCTCAGCTTAGCCCAGCCCCTTACTTAGCCCTGCCTCCTTACTTAGGTTTCTGAATGATGTTCTAACCTTTGCCAGTGTAGAGTACGCTGCTGTCATTATCCTATTTATATGTGCCTCAGGAGATAGATTAGGTGTTACGTCCACCCCCAGGTCTCTTTCACGCGTCGTCACAGGTAGGCTGTTCCCCTTCATTGTGTACTGTCCCTTTGGTCTCCTATCTCCTAGTCCCATTTCCATAACTTTACATTTGCTCGTGTTGAATTCCAGTAGCCATTTCTCTGACCATCTCTGCAACCTGTTCAGGTCCTCTTGGAGGAACCTGCAATCCTCATCTGTCACAACTCTTCTCATCAACTTTGCGTCATCCGCAAACATCGACATGTAGGACTCTACGCCTGTAAACATGCCGTTAACATATACAAGAAATAGAATTGGTCTCAGCACCGATCCTTGTGGTACTCCACTTGTTACTGTTCGCCAGTCCGACTTCTCGCCCCTTACCGTAACTCTTTGGCTCCTTCCTGTTAGGTAGTTCCTTATCCATGCTAGGACCTTTCCCCCCACCCCCGCCTGCCTCTCGAGCTTGAACAGCAGTCTCATGTGCGGTACTGAATCAAAGGCTTTTTGGCAGTCCAGAAATATGCAGTCTGCCCAACCATCTCTGTCCTGTCTTATCCTCGTTATTTTATCATAGAAATCCAGAAGGTTTGTTAGGCACGATTTCCCTGTCCAGAACCCATGTTGATGTTTGTTCACAAACCTAATGTTCTCCAGGTGTGCAACCTGTCGTAGCCTAATTATTCTTTCCAGTATTTTACAGGGGATGCTTGTCAGTGATACAGGTCTATAGTTAAGTGCCTCCTCCCTATCACCTTTCTTGAAGATCGGCACGACATTTGCCTTCTTCCAGCAACTGGGCAATTCTCCCGACATAAGTGACTCATTAAAGACCATTGCCAGAGGCACGCTGAGGGCCTGTGCTGCTTCTTTTAGTATCCACTGTGATACTTTATCTGGTCCAACTGTTTTAGTTGCATCTAGAGTTGTCAACTGTTTCATTACCTCCTCTGCTGTCACCTCCATATCTGATAGTCTTTCATCTAGGGTAACCCCTTCCAACCATGGAAACTGCTCGGGCTCGGTAGTGAACACTCCATGGAAACTGGCATTCAGTGACTCGCAGATTTCCTTGTCACTTTCAGTATATGCCCCCTCTGTCTTCCTTAGTCTTGTCACTTGGTCGTTCACCGACATTTTTCTTCTGATATGACTGTGTAGTAACTTAGGTTGTTTTTTCGCTTTGATTGCAATATCGTTCTCATAGTCCCTTTCCGATGTTCGTCTTATGTTAATGTAATCGTTCCTAGCTCTGTTGTATCTGATCCTGTTGTCCTCTGTTCTTTGTCTTCTGTACTTCCTCCACTCCCGCCTACTGGCCATTTTTGCTTCCTGACACTGTCTATTAAACCATGGGTTATTATATGCCTTCTTATTTTTTCCCTTTACTGTTGGTATAAATCTCTCTACAGCCTCCTGGCATTTCTGTATGACTAGCTCCATCATATCTTGGACTGTTTTTCCTCTAATTTCTTCCTCCCACTGCACTTCACCCAGATAGTCCCTTATCCTCTTATAGTCCCCTTTCCTGTAGTCAACTCTCCTTTCCCAGATCTCTTGTCCCATGGTCATAAGTTTGAATTCTATCATGTAGTCAAAGACTAGGACACAATGGTCACTGGCCCCTAGAGGTATTTCATGCTCTAAATTCTCGATATCTTCTACGTTCTGGGTGAAAATCAGGTCTAATAGGCTCGGTGCAACTCCTCCTCTTTCCCTTGTGTCTTCCTTCACATGTTCTGTTAGGAAATTCCTGTCTATAACATCTGCTAATTTCGCTCCCCACGTTTCGTCCCCTCCATGGGGATTCCCTGATTCTCGATTTATCTCTCCATGATTTAGGTCGCCCATGATCAGCAGCTTCGCTCTCATTCTGTGGGCTAGTGTTGCTGCCTTCTGAAGTTCATCTATACATGCCTTGTTGTTGTCATCATACCCTTCCTGGGTCTTCTACTGTTTGGTGGGGGATTGTAGATTACCAATATCACAATCTTCCTCCCATCTACTGTCAGAGTTCCATGTATGAAGCTTGTGCACTCATTGGTAACTCGATTTCCCAGGTCTTCAAACTTCCATTTCAGCTTTATTAGGAGTGCCACTCCCCCTCCCTGTCTCTGTGTCCTCTCTTTTCGTATCACCTGGTACCCTTCAGGAAAGATTGCATCTGAGATCATGTCATTAATTTTAGTTTCCACAATTGCAACTATGTCAGGATCTGCTTCACTCACACTTTCTTTTATCTCTTCTGCTTTATTAGATACCCCATCAGCATTGGTGTACCAAACCTTGAGATTCTTCATGGAAACTCTTGTACCAGAGTTCTCCCTTTCTCTGGGGGTCTGGGGGGATCTGGGGGGTGTCTGGGGGGTGACTGGGGGCACGGGGTGTCTGGGGGATGACTGGGGGCGGGGAGGATCCGGGGGATGTCCGGGGGGATCCGGGGGGTGTCTGGGGGGGTCCGGGGGGTGTATGGGGGGTGAAAGAGGTCAGGAGGGGTGATTGGGGGGCTACTGGGGTCTGGGCTTCTAGGAAGGTAGGTAGGAGGGTCTGGGGTAGGGCCTGGGTAGGTAGGTCTAGAGTAGGAAGGGCATACTGAGTCTGAAGATTAGGGAGGGCATAGAGGGGTTGGGAGATAAGGTTGGGAGTCAGATAGAGGTTGAGAGGTTGGGAGGGGGAAGGATAGAGGGGGTGGGGGGAACCTCCCACCCCCCTCGCAAGGGTGGGGGGTCACATGGAAGGAGAGGGGATGAGGAGGGGTGAGGGCTGGGTAGGTTTTGGGTGTTGAGGGGATGAGGGCTGGGTAGGTTTGGGGGTTGAGGAGATGAGGGCTGGGTGGGTTTTGGGGGTTGAGGGGATGAGGGCTGGACGGGTTTTGGGGGTTGAGGTGATGAGGGGGTCCTTGGAATGTGGGATGAATTTGACTGCAGTGGGGTCAAAGGGGTCAAGGGAAGTATTGGGGAGATAAGCAGGGGCAGGGAGGGCTGATTTGGGGAAGGGGTGACCTGAGAAGGTGTGAGCTGGTTAGCATGGGGTGGATTAGCACTGTGTGTGTGTGGCGTGTGTGTGTGTGTGTGGCGTGTGTGTGTGTGTGTGTGTGTGTGTGTGTGTGTGTGTGTGTGTGGTGTGTGTGTGTGTGTGGTGTGTGTGTGTGTGTGTGTCTGATGTGTGTGTGTGTGTGTGTACTCACCTAGTTGTGTTTGAGGGGGTTGAGCTCTGGCTCTTTGGTCCCGCCTCTCAACCGTCAATCAACAGGTGTACAGATTCCTGAGCCTATCGGGCTCTGTCATATCTACACTTGAAACTGTGTATGGAGTCAGCCTCCACCACATCACCCCCTAATGCATTCCATTTGTCAACCACTCTGACACTAAAAAAGTTCTTTCTAATATCTCTGTGGCTCATTTGGGCACACAGTTTCCACCTGTGTCCCCTTGTGCGTGTTCCCCTTGTGTTAAATAGACTGTCTTTATCTACCCTATCAATTCCCTTCAGAATCTTGAATGTGGTGATCATGTCCCCCCTAACTCTTCTGTCTTCCAGCGAAGTGAGGTTTAATTGCCGTAGTCTCTCCTCGTAGCTCATACCTCTCAGCTCGGGTACTAGTCTGGTGGCAAACCTTTGAACCTTTTCCAGTTTAGTCTTATCCTTGACTAGATATGGACTCCATGCTGGGGCTGCATACTCCAGGATTGGCCTGACATATGTGGTATACAAAGTTCTGAATGATTCTTTACTCAAGTTTCTGAATGCCGTTCGTATGCTGGCCAGCCTGGCATATGCCGCTGATGTTATCCGCTTGATATGTGCTGCAGGAGACAGGTCTGGCGTGATATCAACCCCCAAGTCTTTTTCCTTCTCTGACTCCTGAAGAATTTCCTCTCCCAGATGATACCTTGTATCTGGCCTCCTGCTCCCTACACCTATCTTCATTACATTACCTTTGGTTGGGTTAAACTCTAACAACCATTTGTTCGACCATTCCTTCAGCTTGTCTAGGTCTTCTTGAAGCCTTCTCAAAGCCTCTTCTGTTTTAATCCTTCTCATAATTTTAGCATCGTCCGCAAACATTGAGAGAAATGAATCGATACCCTCCGGGAGATCATTTACATATATCAGAAACAAGATAGGACCGAGTACAGAGCCCTGTGGGACTCCACTGGTGACTTCACGCCAATCGGAGGTCTCACCCCTCACCGTAACTCTCTGCTTCCTATTGCTTAGATACTCCCTTATCCACTGGAGCACCTTACCAGCTACACCTGCCTGTCTCTCCAGCTTATGTACCAGCCTCTTATGCGGTACTGACTAACTGACTGTGTGTGTGTGTGTGTGTGTGTGTGTGTGTGTGTGTGTGTGTGTGTGTGGCGTGTGTGGCGTGTGTCTGATGTGTGTATGTAGGGGGGAGGGGTTCGTGTATATGTGTGATTGTGAAGGTTTGTGTGTCTTTGGGGGTTTGTGAGTGTGTCTTTGGGGGTTTGTGAGAGTGACTGTATGTAGAGTTGAATGTTCTTGTTAGTGGGGATGAAAGTTACCTTATTCACAGGCATCCAGGTCTGTCATTTTACCTACTTATCAACCATCCCACTGACACACCCACCTACACGTGCAGGTGCCCACACTTACCACCCATCCCACTGACACACCCACCTACACGTGTAGGTGCCCACACTTACCACCCATCCCACTGACACACCCACCTACACGTGCAGGTGCCCACACTTACCACCCATCCCACTGACACACCCACCTACACGCGTAGGTGCCCACACCTACCACCCATCCCACTGAGGGACTCCCCACCTACACCTCCAGGAGCCTCCACCAACCAATCAACACACTGGACGCTTAATGAACGTCTTTTGTGTAGCTCTGAGATGGGCGGTCGCCATCACGGTCCAGAAGAGTGTAGAGCAACTAATTAATCAACGTTTTTTATTGTTTTCGGGGTGGAGGTGGGGGATTGGGGGGTGGGGGATTGGGGGGTGGGGGATTGGGGGGTGGGGGATTGGGCGGGGGGGGGAGGGTTGAGGTGTTAATTGAGCTTCAGTTTTTTCTTCTCCAAGCTCGTTCATAAATCTCTGCTTGTTGCTGCTCTGAGGGCTTAACACACACACACACACACACACACACACACACACATACACACTGGGGGCCTCGTAGCCTGGTGGATAGCGCGCAGGACTCGCAATTCTGTGACGCGGGTTCGATTCCCGCACGAGGCAGAAAGAAATGGGCAAAGTTTCTGTAACCCTGAATGCCCCTGTTACCTAGCAGTAAATAGGTACCTGGGAGTTAGTCAGCTGTCACAGGCTGCTTCCTAGTGTGTGTGTGTGTGTGTGTGTGGTGTGGAAAAAAATAATAGTAGCTAGCAAACAGTTGATTGACAGTTGAGAGGCGGGCCGAAAGAGCAAAGCTCAACCCCCGCAAACACAACTAGGTGAATACTAGGTGAATACACACACTCACACACACACACTCACACTCACACACTCGCAAACAGGGGCTGGTGGCTGAGTGGACAGCACGCTAGATACGTAGTCCCGAGGTTCGATTCCCGGCGCCGGCGGTAAGAGATGTGCAGAGTTTCTTTGAACCTGATGCGCCTGTTACCTAGCAGTGCATAAGTAACTGGTAGTTTGACAGCTGTTACGGCCTGCTTCCTGGGTGCGTGTGTGTGTGTGTGTGTGGAAAAAAAAGTTAGTAGTTAGTAACAGATGATTGATTGACAGTTGAGAGGCGGGCCGAAAGAGCAGAGCTCAGCCCCCGCAAGCACAACTAGGTAAAATACACATACGCACACACACACACACACACACACACACACACACACACACACACACACACACACACACACACACACATATACAATGTGACACAGGTCGAAACTGAGTGCCCAAATGAGCCATGGAGATATTAGAAAGATTTTTTTTAGTGTCAAAGTAGTTAAAGATGGAATGCATTAGGAAGTGATGTGGTGGAGGCTGACTCCATACACAGTTTCAAATGTAGATATGATAGAGCCCAATAGGTTCAGGAATCTGTACACCTGTTGATTGACGGTTGAGAGGCGGGACCAAAGAGCCAGAGCTCAACCCCCGCAAACACAACTAGGTGAGTACACACACACACACACACACACACACACACTATCTTGCCTGGATACACAGTTTCAAGTGTAGATATGATAGAGCCTAGTAGGTTCAGGAATCTGTAAACCTGTTGATTGACGGTTGAGAGGCGGGACCAAAGAGCCAGAGCTCAACCTCCCTCAAGCACAATTAGGTGATTAGGTGAGTACACTGCCCCTCTGTCTCTATCTTTGTCTGTGTCTGCCTGTCTGTCTGTCTGCCTGTCTGTCTGTCTCTCCCTCACCAACCTGCCCTCCCCAAGGTATCCTTCACTCCCGCCCTTCCCAGCCTCGCTGACGTTGCTCTATTGCACTGCAGGAATTCACCAATCACAAGTCAGATGAGCTTCCTAATTTAGCCAAAAATTTGAGTGTGACAGATTCCGGAAGACGTCACCACAACGTATTTTTTGTACGATATTAACGTCTAAATAACGTGACAATAAATTACACTGAAAGTCATGTTGTGTCTTTGCTGGTAAGAGATTGGATGGGGGGGGGGGTGAAGATTAGTCATTATTACTACAATACACTTGTCGTGGTCAAGATAAGGATTTGTGATTAGGACGGGGGAAAGGAATGGTGCCCAACCACTTATGGACGGTCGGGGATTGAACACCGTCCTGCATGAAGCGAGACCGTCGCTCTACCGTCCAGCCCAAGTGGTTGGGCTGGGGGAAATGGGGAATGAAGAAATTTATAATTCATATCTGCTGCTAAATTAAATATTTGTGGAATTTGTTGTAAATATGCCATTACAGAGGTGACGAGTACAGCGGTGGGGGGGGGGGGGGGGTGTCTGGCAGGTGCCGGCCCTCTGGTGGAGACATTTCGTACCAATATGCGCATCTCAACCCCCCCCCCCCCCTTGAACCCAAAACAAAATCAGGAATATCTATCTGTCATTTTTATGTTTCTCATTTCTCTGTCTCCTATCATTGTTTACATGAGTGCGAACAGAAACAGACGAGTTAGAGTTTCCCATCACATTTCATAGGCTTACCCACCAGCTTCACTGGAACTATACCCGCTAATCGTTTAACAACCAGGTACCCATTCACTGTTGGATGAACAGAGGCGTACAGTTAAGGATTGGTGCCAAGTCAATCCTCCCCTGCCAGGATACGAACCTGAGCCAAATCGCTCGCAAAGCGCGATGCGAGTGTGTTCCCACATTCGGTTCACTCTCTCTCTCTCTCTCTCTCTCTCTCTCTCTCTCTCTCTCTGTCTCTGTCTCTGTCTCTCTCTCTCTCTCTCTCTCTCTCTCTCTCTCTCTCTCTCTCTCTCTCTCTCTCTCTCTGTCTCTCTCTCTCTCTCTCTCTCTCTCTCTCTCTCTCTCTCTCTCTCTCTCTCTCTCTGTCTCTCTCTCTCTCTCTCTCTCTCTCTCTCTCTCTCTCTCTCTCTGTCTCTCTCTCTGTCTCTCTCTCTGTCTCTCTCTCTGTCTCTCTCTCTGTCTCTCTCTCTCTCTCTCTCTCTCTCTCTCTCTCTCTCTCTCTCCTCTCTCTCTCTCTCTCTCTCTCTCTCTCTCTCTCTGTCTCTCTCTCTGTCTCTCTCTCTGTCTCTCTCTCTGTCTCTCTCTCTGTCTCTCTCTCTGTCTCTCTCTCTGTCTCTCTCTCTCTCTCTCTCTCTGTCTCTCTCTCTCTCTCTCTCTCTCTCTCTCTCTCTCTCTCTCTCTCTCTCTCTCTCTCTGTCTCTGTCTCTCTCTCTGTCTCTCTCTCTGTCTCTCTCTCTGTCTCTCTCTCTCTCTCTCTCTCTCTCTCTCTCTCTCTCTCTCTCTCTCTCTCTCTGTCTCTGTCTCTCTCTCTCTCTCTCTCTCTCTCTCTCTCTCTCTCTCTCTCTCTCTCTCTCTCTCTCTCTCTCTCTGTCTCTCTCTCTGTCTCTCTCTCTGTCTCTCTCTCTCTCCCTTCTCTCTCTCTCTCTCTCTCTCTCTCTCTCTCTCTCTCTCTCTCTCTCTCTCTCTCTCTCTCTCTCTCTCTCTCTCTCTCTCTCTCTCTCTCTCTCCTTTACGTCCACCTTTCTTATTGACTTATGTTCTGGAAGGTCATATAGTGTTCTAGGATCCCACAATTCCAAGTAGCCAAGATAAACTATCATCCCTTTGATTGTACATAAGGCAGCGGATAAACACAAAATGTTCGAGTCTCGCACCTAACGACTAAAGCCCCGGCTTGTTGTTCCTACAAAATACGTACACTGAGCCAATATACTGAGGCAGCATAGCTGAGTACCAATGCTCGTTTATCCTTACAAAATTCAATGGTATACATTTGTTTATCCAGCAGTATATTGGGTCCAAGTGAAGTACTTGTGATTAAGTTTAAGTGACTCGATGATCTGTTTACCAAATACACTACTGGGCCAGTAGTGTAGGGTATACTGTCATAGCAGGTGTAGGTCCCCCAGGGCACACTACTGGGCCTGTAGTGTAGGGTATACTGTCATAGCAGGTGCAGGTCCCCCAGGACACTACTGGGCCTGTAGTGTAGGGTATACTGTCATAGCAGGTGCAGGTCCCCCAGGGCACACTACTGGGCCTGTAGTGTAGGGTATACTGTCATAGCAGGTGCAGGTCCCCCAGGACACTACTGGGCCTGTAGTGTAGGGTATACTGTCATAGCAGGTGTAGGTCCCCCAGGGCACACTACTGGGCCTGTAGTGTAGGGTATACTGTCATTGCAGGTGCAGGTCCCCCAGGACACTACTGGGCCTGTAGTGTAGGGTATACTGTCATAGCAGGTGTAGGTCCCCCAGGGCACACTACTGGGCCTGTAGTGTAGGGTATACTGTCATAGCAGGTGTAGGTCCCCTAGGGCACACTACTGGGCCTGTAGTGTAGGGTATACTGTCATTGCAGGTGCAGGTCCCCCAGGACACTACTGGGCCTGTAGTGTAGGGTATACTGTCATAGCAGGTGTAGGTCCCCCAGGGCACACTACTGGGCCTGTAGTGTAGGGTATACTGTCATAGCAGGTGTAGGTCCCCCAGGGCACACTACTGGGCCTGTAGTGTAGGGTATACTGTCATAGCAGGTGCAGGTCCCCCAGGGCACACTACTGGGCCTGTAGTGAAGGCTATACTGTCATAGCAGGTGCAGGTCCCCCAGGGCACACTACTGGGCCTGTAGTGTAGGGTATACTGTCATAGCAGGTGCAGGTCCCCCAGGATACACTACTGGGCCTGTAGTGTAGGGTATACTGTCATAGCAGGTGCAGGTCCCCCAGGATACACTACTGGGCCTGTAGTGTAGGCTGTACTGTCATAGCAGGTGTAGGTCCCCCAGGGCACACTACTGGGCCTGTAGTGTAGGGTATACTGTCATAGCAGGTGTAGGTCCCCCAGGACACACGATGCATTCAAGGTATTCTGCTTTCAAATGTCAATTATGAATATAATTATATTCTCTAAGTTGGTAACAAACTCATTATTTTTATCTGCTGGGTGCCCAGCAGAGAGAGAGCCTCATATCCCAATGCCTCGTAGTTCTGTCAGTCCTGCCAGTTACCTTAAACAGCACAACCCTGGAAGAATGGCTGGCAATTGTAGTGGAACTTCACGTGTGTATCTACATTGGATGATACATATAATGACTTCAGTGTTGCACATCCGTGTGATGCTAACACCTACAAGGAATGAGATAAGTTTTGTAAGCAAAGAGAAGTGGCTCACTAGAGCAGTTTTGTTCCCATTACTTCGAAGACCTTTGGTAACTCAGGAAAAAGTGCTGTGGAAACTAGCCTCGTTGTTACATAAAACACCCAGGAGCTGCCAAATATCTTCTTCGCCATGACCGGGGGACTAAAATTAGACAAGAAAGGGAAGGATGTGCAGATTGCATAATTTTTAGATTGTCAAGAAGCCTTTGACACAGTACCTGATTAGAGACTGGTGCATAAGTTGGAGAAAAATAGTGGAGTGACAGACAAGATGCTCTAGTGGATAAGGGAGTACCTAAGCAACAGAAGACCTAAGTAACAGAAGACCTATCTTATCTTGAGGTTATCTTGAGTTGATTTCGGGCTTTAGTGTCCCCGCGGCCCGGTCATCGACCAGGCCTCCACCCCCAGGAAGCAGCCCGTGACAGCTGACTAACACCCAGGTACCTATTTTACTGCTAGGTAACAGGGGCATAGGGTGAAAGAAACTTTGCCCATTGTTTCTCGCCGGCACCCGGGATCGAACACGGGATCACAGGATCACAAGTCCAGCGTGCTGTCCGCTCGGCCGACCGGCTCCCCCGCTCGGCTATCCGGCACCTAAGCAACAGAAGAGTACCTAAGCAACAGTACCTAAGCAACAGTACCTAAGCAACAGTACCTAAGCAACAGAAGACCTAAGCAACAGAAGACCTAAGCAACAGTACCTAAGCAACAGAAGACCTAAGCAACAGAAGACCTAAGCAACAGAAGACCTAAGCAACAGAAGACCTAAGCAACAGTACCTAAGCAACAGAAGACCTAAGCAACAGAAGACCTAAGCAACAGAAGACCTAAGCAACAGAATCTGCTGTGGGGGTGAAATCTCAGGTTGGCGAAATGTTACCAGCGGAGTCCTACTTAGTTCAGTTCTCTCCTCTCCTATTTCTGATATACGTAGACGATGTCATGACCAAATCACACATCAGAAAGTAGGAAATCGACGACGTTTCGGTCCGCCCTGGACCATTATCCTGCGGTATTATCCTGATAATGGTCCAGGACAACGACCGAAACGTCGTCATTTTCTCCACTTTGTGGTGTATGGTTTAGTAATCTTATCTTCAAGCACATTATTGTGACTCATCGGTTGACGATCTTCCAAAGAGTACAGCATAATGTTTGATGATGACGATGCAAAAATATTGAGGAGGATTAAGACAAAGTAAGATAGCCAAAGACTGCAAGATGACCTCGACAAACTGAAGGTATGGTCCAGTTCAATTTAAATAATGAAAATAGGTGTGGGGAGTAGGTTTAATATCACCCCCAAACCTGTATCCAAGAGCTCACATCAAATGGTTACACTCAGCTGCTTATTCTAAATTGGCCAACTTGAGAACTTCTTTTAGAAATTGGTGTCGGAAGGCATTCAGAACTTTATATATCACATATGTCAGACCAATCCTCGAGTATGCAGCTTCAGAGTGGAGTCCATATCAGGTCAGTCAAAAGACTAAGTTAGAGAAAGCTAAGAGGTATGCCATCAGACTAGTCCCAGAGTTGAGAGGTATGAGTTACGCGGAAAGTCTACAAGAAATAAATATCACGTTAATGAAGTTAATGAAGACAGAAGAGTTCAGAGAGAAATGATTACCACCTATACAATTTTGAGGAAATAGATAGGGCAGATAAGGATAGACTATTTAGTACGGGTGAAGCACAAACTAGAGAACACAGGTAGAAACGTTGCACTTGTTTGAACCACGAAGACATTAGAAATTTGTTTTTCAGTGTGAGGAGTAATTAAGTAAAGGAATACGCTAAAAATAGATGTGATGGAGACAGACTCCATACACCGTTTTAAATGTAAAAATGATTAGAGCCCAAGTCGCTCAGGAACCTGGACACCAGTTGATTGATATGCGAGAGGTGGGAGCCAAGAGCTCAAGCTCAACCCTTCCGCAACCACACTTTGGTGAGTACAGTTAGGCGACAACACTCTCAGAGAATATATATATGTTTGAGCACCATATTTGTGCTTTTCGTATTTCATGCTTTGACGCGCTGTGCCCAGCCCCATAATTCACAAAATCATCCCAGCGGTCGTAAGAGGAGGTATACGTCCTGCATTTTATGGGCATGTTATTTATGTAGTGTGAGTCCCTTGGTGAGGTGTGAGGGGCTCCGAGTGTGTGTGTGTGTACTTACCCATTTGTGCCTGGAGGATCGTGCATTAGCTCTTGGACCCTGCTTGTCTAGCCACTGCTTGTCTAATGCAATGACATCTAATCAATTTCCCTATCATATTTTATTTTAAAATAATAAATCGAGATTTTTTTACTATAAATTGCTCCTTTAGGCCATTTAATTTTCCCACTGCTCTTACGGTAAATGAAAACGTCTTATGACTCATCTAAGTCTCAAGCTTCCCACCCGTGTTCTCTTGTTCAATTGGTAATCATTTTAAACATATCCTCTTTTTTCCACTCTGTCAATCCCCTTAAGTATTTTATGAGTCTGTGTTATGTCTCCTATTTCCTTTTCTCTAGTGACATCAGGTCTAGTTCTTTCAGTCTTTCTACATACCCCATCCCTCGCTATTCCGGAACGAGCTCTGAACCTTTTCCAGTTTTCTTATGTGATTATGTGACTGTTTAAGATGAAGACTCCACGATGGGGACGGTATCATCTCAAGCGGGTCTCGCATAATCGGTGTTTAGTGATCTAAACACATCGTTAATAAAGTTCCTGAACGATGTTCTGACTTTTACCATTGAAGAGTCTGCTACTGATGTTGCTATGTTTATATGTGGCTCCAGAGTTAGGTTTGAGGTTATATCCACTCCCAGGTCTTTTTCTCTAGTCGTCAGAGGCAGGTAGTGTTCTAGCAGTGTGTAGCTTGCTACTGGACTCCGGCCACCTGCTTCCAGTTCCAGTACCTTGTGAGTGAATTTACTAATTGTATTTACTATTTGTGCCTGCAGAATCGAGCTATTAGCTCTTGGACCCCGCCTTTCTTCCCAATCAATTTTTTCGTCTATTATATCTACTACATCTATCTCTAACACACACATACACACACACACATACATATATACATATCCCCAGGATGCAGCCCTGTATCACTCCCAGGTACCTATTTACTGCTAGGTGAACAGATGCATCAGGGTAAAAGGAATTCATCCTGTTTGTTTCCGCCTCCTTTGGGAATCGAGGTCTGGTCAGCAAGAGGATGGGTGATCGCTGGTACGTCTCGATCTTGACTACCAGGATCATTATTCCAAACATTTGCTGCAATTAAAAATGGTTGTGAAAATTCCCGCAGAAATATCCTCAGCTGAAAATATTTTCAGTCTTTCACATATTATGAAATTTTAGTACCAAGATACTTCTGTACCTCTGTGTATATAACCCAGTTTAGGTGTAATTCTGTGAATGTATACCTCTGAGTGTGTGTAATTCTGTGAATGTATACCTCTGAGTATGTGTAATTCTGTGAATGTATACCTCTGAGTGTGTGTAATTCTGTGAATGTATACCTCTGAGTGTGTGTAATTCTGTGAATGTATACCTCTGAGTATGTGTAATTCTGTGAATGTATACCTCTGAGTGTGTGTAATTCTGTGAATGTATACCTCTGAGTGTGTGTAATTCTGTGAATATATACCTCTGAGTATGTGTAATTCTGTGCATGTATACCTCTGAGTATGTGTAATTCTGTGCATGTATACCTCTGAGTATGTGTAATTCTGTGCATGTATACCTCTGAGTATATTGAACCCCTCTGTTCGCGCTCATTTCTGTATGTGTCTTCTGTTCGTGAGTGTTTATCATTGTGTCTTCTGTTCGTGTGTGTTTATCATTGTGTCTTCTGTTCGTGTGAGTTTATCACTGTGTGTCTTCTGTTCAAGTATGTGTATCATAATATGAGTGTGTGTCTCAGATACACACACAATGATACACATACACAGAAGCACTCACTCACACAGAATGATACATAATCATAGACGTTCACATGGATAATTATATAATTATTATAATTATGTATATGTACATCTATGAATATGCATCATTCTGTGTGTATGTGTGTACCTCTGTGTATATGTATCACTGGGTGTGTATCTGCACAGTTGTGATTGTATGTGTGTACCACTGAGCGTTTAAGAGAACCCACTGTGAGTGTATATGCACTACAGTGAGTGTATTTCTACCAATGTGAGTGTATGTGTACTACTGTGAGTATGCGTATGAGCGCGTGTGTCTTCCTCTTATGTGTAAAGGCCTTTTGGTCACCTCTCCCCTTTTCCCATCTTCATTACATTATACTTGTTGGGATTGAATTCCAACAGCCATTCATTTGACCATTTCTGAAGTTTGTCAAGGTCCTGTAACTTACTGCAGTCCTCATTTGTTTTCACGTTCCTCATCAGCTTTGCATCATCAGCAAACATTGACTTGTCTGAGCTTACTCCCTCGGGGAGGTCGTTCACATCAATTAGGAACAACAGTGGTCCCAGGATAGAGCCTTGTGGGACCACACTTGTTACATTCCTCCAGCTCGAAACCATCTGAGTGTGACGCCTTGCTTTCTGTCTTTCAGATACTCCTTTATCCAGTTCAATGCTTTCCCAGCTATCCGAGCCTCGTTCTCCATCTTGTACAACAGTCTTTCTTGGGGGGGAACAGTGTCATATGATTTTTAGCACTGTGTAAATTGCCTGTGAGTTACGTCCTCTTGGGTTGGTTCTCTGATATGTTACTTTAAGAAGTTTTTGCCATGTCAACCAGTTTTGCTCTCCATGTCTCATCACCCGGTCGGCTAGGGAGCCGGTCGGCCTAGCGGACAGCACGCTGGACTTGTGATCCTGTGGTCCTGGGTTCGATCCCAGGCGCCGGCGAGAAACAATGGGCAGAGTTTCTTTCACCCTATGCCCCTGTTACCTAGCAGTAAAATAGGTACCTGGGTGTTAGTCAGCTGTCACGGGCTGCTTCCTGGGGGTGGAGGCCTGGTCGAGGACCGGGCCGCGGGGACACTAAAAAGCCCCGAAATCATCTCAAGATAATCCCCCTTGGAGCTCCTTATTACCAAGTCTATTGCTCTCTGGTTGAAATCCCTCAGTGCATGGATTTTAGCTCTCGTTCTCCTTGCTACAGTGAATGTTTTTTTTATTACATGTTAACAGATATTATTGCATCTGTCGCATTCTTCCCAGTGAGTTATGGTTTTGGTGAGAGTATTATAAATCACTGCTGCCACTATTGTCGCTTCTCCCACTGTTGCTATTCCTACTAGTTTTAGTTCTTCAAAGTTCCAGTGAAACTGAAGCAACTATACTACCTTTCCCTCTGTGCACCCTATCTCTCGATACCCCTTTGTACCCTATCTCTGAATACCCCTGTGCACCCTATCTCTCGATACCCCTGTGCACCCTATCTCTGGATACCCCTGTGCACCCTATCTCTCGATACCCCTGTGCACCCTATCTCTCGATACCCCTGTGCACCCTATCTCTGGATACCCCTGTGCACCCTATCTCTCGATACCCCTGTGCACCCTATCTCTCGATACCCCTGTGCACCCTATCTCTCGATACCCCTGTGCACCCTATCTCTCGATACCCTTGTGCACCCTATCTCTCGATACCCCTGTGCACCCTATCTCTCGATACCCTTGTGCACCCTATCTCTCGATACCCCTGTGCACCCTATCTCTCGATACCCCTGTGCACCCTATCTCTCGATACCCCTGTGCACCCTATCTCTCGATACCCCTGTGCACCCTCTCTCTCGATACCCCTGTGCACCCTATCTCTCGATACCCCTGTGCACCCTATCTCTCGATACCCCTGTGCACTTTATATTTCCTTATTACTTGATACCCTCGTGGGAAGATTGCATTTTCCTATAAGAGTTATCAGATTAATTTATATTATGGCGATCATATGCAGTTGTACTTTTGCCTCTCTTTCCTGAAACTCTACTCCATTATTTGCAATTTCATCTGCATTTGTACTCATTACTTTCCTGCTCCTCGTGGCAATTGGGCTGCATTTGTTTTCTGCGAGGGTTACTTATTCACGTGACTGCATTTCCGGGTCTGATACCCATACCTTTCCCTCGTCCCATCCTAAGTCCTTATCCTGATCCCCTTTCCCAGTGCTAAATAGTCGCAATGGCTTGGCGCTTTCCCTTGATAATTCCTTCCTTCCTTCCGGGTCTGATATGATGAACTAGTCACTCTTCCTTACTCATTGGTGTTGATGTATCGTTAGGCAAAGCAGCCTTATTATCTCCCTCAGTAGCATCCTCTGTTTCAGTGTTGTGCTGGTCGACCTCACTATTACTCGGTGTTCTACTCTCTGTTGCCAGACTTGCTTCATACTAGTCTCAATTTATGCCATTCTCAGGTTTCCTTCCATTTCTCATTTCCTTTTCTTCTCTGAATCTCTTTGCTCCCTCCTTTCCTCCTTCGACATGTCCTGTCTGATAAACACTGTCTCATACTTTTCCTCATATATTTTTTTTTCTCTGCTAGCATATATTTAACTGATTGAAGTTACTAAAAATAACTTTAACTGGTCGATTTCTTAATTTCTGAAACTTATCTAGCCTGCAGAAATACTCCATTCTCTTGTATCTCCAGCCTGAAATTTTGGTAGAATTTCTGTTAGTTCATTCTTTTCGCTCTTCTTATTTGTCACATGTCTTCCTCGGGGTCTGGTTGGCTGCATATTACCACCAATCTCTCTCCCTCTCCAACTCCTGTCTTGTACATTTGGTAAATTTGATAATTTTTACAGCCTCTGACACTGTTGCCTAATTCATCTTATTTCCTTCTGAACCTTTGTTGCTTCAGCAAAGGTTTTGTCTGGTCTTACTCCCTAAAGCTCAGTTCTCTTCCGTACATTATATATGTGTGTGTGTACCACTGTGCGTGTATGTGCATTACTGACAGAGAGAGACAAAGAGAGAAAGAAGGAGGGAGAAAAAACAGACATAGCAGAGAAAGACATAATGACAGAGTGAGAGAAATTACAGAGACAGAGAGGGAGAGTGTGTCACTCTGCCCTACTGAGGAGGCGAGTGGTGGACGGAGGTGTCGGTGAGGGAAGCTGAGAGACAAACCATAATTGGATTTGGGTGGAGGAGCTACGAGTGATGGTGAGACAAGGGAGAGGAGGAGGAGGAGAGGAGCTACGAGTGATGGTGAGACAAGGGAGAGGAGGAGGAGGAGAGGAACAACATCTGTCGGTGAAAGAGAAGTTAATTACTGGGAGCTGTCTCTGTATATGTGTTTATAATGTGTATGTGTATAATATACATAGGTGTTAATGTAAATCATATGTGTATAATGTGTGTATGTATATAATGTGTTTATGTGTATGATATTTGTGCGTGTATGTGTATACTGTGTCCATGTGCGTTTATATTGTAAGTAGGTTTAAGCGAATACTGTGTGTACGTGTATAACGTATACATGCATTATGTGTACTTGTGTAATTGGAATACGTACATAATGTTTGCACGCCTATTACATGTGAATTTGTATAAAGCGTACGTGCATAGTACGTGTACTCGTATAATGTGTGTGCATGTATAATGTTTTGCACGTGTTTAAAGTACTCACCTATTTGTGCTTGCGGTGGGTTGAGTTTTGGCTCTTTGGTCCCGCCTCTCAACCGTCAATCAACTGGTGTACAGATTCCTGAGCCTATTGGGCTCCATCATATCTACATTTGAAACTGTGTATGGAGTCAGCCTCCACTACATCACTGCCTAATGCATTCCATCTGTTAATTACTCTGACACTGAAAAAGTTCCTATGGCTCATGTGGGTACTCAGTTTCCACCTGTGTCCCCTTGTTCGCGTACCACCAGAGTTGAATAGTTTATCCTTGTCTACCCGGTCGATTCCCCTGAGGATTTTGTAGGTTGTGATCATGTCTTCCCTTACTCTTCTGTCTTCCAGTGTCGCAAGGTGCATCTCTTGCAGCCTTTCCTCGTAACTCATGCCTCTTAGTTCTGCGACTAGTCTAGTGGCATACCTCTGAATTGTATACTCCAGAATTGGTGTTACATATGTGGTATACAAGATTCTGAATGATTCCTTACACAGGTTATCTTGAGATCTTGAGATGATTTCGGGGCTTTAATGTCTCCGCGGCCCGGTCCTCGACCAGGCCTCCACCCCCAGGAAGCAGCCCGTGACAGCTGACTAACACCCAGGTACCTATTTTACTGCTAGGTAACAGGAGCATTGGGTGAAAGAAACTCTGCCCATTGTTTCTCGCCGGCGCCTGGGATCGAACCCAGGACCACAGGATCACAAGTACAGCGTGCTGTCCGCTCGGCCGACCGGCTCCCAGTCTATGAACGAGTCTGTGTGAACGTCTTCTTGCACAATGTGTGTACATTTATAATGAGTGAATATATATGTGTATAATGTGTGTTTGTGTATACGTGTGCGTTTATAATGCTTGTTAGTGTACTTGTATGATGTGTATATGTGTACGTTTATAATGCGCGTATGTGTATAATGTGTTTACGTGAATAATGTGCGCACGTGTGGATGTATATAATGTGCATATGTGGACGTGTTTAATATATGTACGTGTAGGTGTTTAACATATGTACGTGTAGGTGTTTAATATATGTACGTTTAGGTGTTTAATATATGTACATGTAGGTGTTTAATATATGTTCATGTAGGTGTTTAATATATGTACATGTAGGTGTTTAATATATGTTCATGTAGGTGTTTAATACATGTACGTGTAGGTTTTTAATACCTGCACGTGTAGGTGTTTAATATATGCACGTGTAGGTGTTTAATATATGTACGTGTAGGTGTTTAATATATGTACGTGTAGGTGTTTGATATATGCACGTGTAGGTGTTTAATATATGCACGTGTAGGTGTTTAATATATTTACGTGTAGGTGTTTAATATATGCACGTGTAGGTAATAATTATATGTATGTGTACGTGCATAATGTGTGATCGGTATTACCGTCGTGACCCCCAAGACTTCTGTCTGCTCCCCTGAGGGCGTGTGCCCCCCCCCCCCCCAGGTGACGTGTACCGTCAATGGTCTGGTGAAGGCAATGGTATAGTGCCGTCAATGGTATAGTGCCGTCAATGGTATTGTACCGTCAATGGTATAGTGCCGTCAATGGTATGGTGCCGTCAATGGTATAGTGCCGTCAATGGTATGGTGCCGTCAATGGTATGGTGCCGTCAATGGTATGGTGCCGTCAATGGTATGGTGCCGTCAATGGTATGGTGCCTGTCAATGGTATGGTGCCGTCAATGGTATAGGTGCCGTCAATGGTATGGTGCCGTCAATGGTATGGTGCCGTCAATGGTATAGGTGCCTGTCAATGGTATGGTGCCGTCAATGGTATGGTGCCGTCAATGGTATGGTGCCGTCAATGGTATGGTGCCAGTCAATGGTATAGTGCCGTCAATGGTATGGTGCCGTCAATGGTATGGTGCCGTCAATGGTATGGTGCCGTCAATGGTATGGTGCCGTCAATGGTATAGTGCCGTCAATGGTATGGTGCCGTCAATGGTATGGTGCCGTCAATGGTATAGTGCCGTCAATGGTATGGTGCCGTCAATGGTATAGTGCCGTCAATGGTATGGTGCCGTCAATGGTATAGTGCCGTCAATGGTATTGTGCCGTCAATGGTATAGTGCCGTCAATGGTATAGGTGCCGTCAATGGTATGGTGCCGTCAATGGTATAGTGCCGTCAATGGTATGGTGCCGTCAATGGTATGGTGCCGTCAATGGTATGGTGCCGTCAATGGTATAGTGCCGTCAATGGTATAGTGCCGTCAATGGTATGGTGCCGTCAATGGTATAGTGCCGTCAATGGTATGGTGCCGTCAATGGTATGGTGCCGTCAATGGTATGGTGCCGTCAATGGTATGGTGCCGTCAATGGTATAGTGCCGTCAATGGTATGGTGCCGTCAATGGTATAGTGCCGTCAATGGTATAGTGCCGTCAATGGTATGGTGCCGTCAATGGTATGGTGCCGTCAATGGTATGGTGCCGTCAATGGTATGGTGCCGTCAATGGTATAGGTGCCGTCAATGGTATGGTGCCGTCAATGGTATAGTGCCGTCAATGGTATGGTGCCGTCAATGGTATAGTGCCGTCAATGGTATGGTGCCGTCAATGGTATGGTGCCGTCAATGGTATGGTGCCGTCAATGGTATGGTGCCGTCAATGGTATGGTGCCGTCAATGGTATAGTGCCGTCAATGGTATGGTGCCGTCAATGGTATAGTGCCGTCAATGGTATGGTGCCGTCAATGGTATGGTGCCGTCAATGGTATGGTGCCGTCAATGGTATGGTGCCGTCAATGGTATGGTGCCGTCAATGGTATAGTGCCGTCAATGGTATAGTGCCGTCACTATAATGGTGGGGAGGCCAAGCAACCCACAACACCTTACTAGCAAACACATGGATTTTTGCCAGGGACAAGAAGCCTTTGTATATATATATATATATATATATATATATATATATATATATATATATATATATATATATATATATATATATATGTCGTACCTAGTAGCCAGAACGCACTTCTATGCCTACTATGCAAGGCCCGATTTGCCTAATTAAGCCAAGTTTTCATGAATTAATTGTTTTTCGACTACCTAACCTACCTAACCTGACCTAAAGTAACTTTTTCGGCTACCTAACCTAACCTAACCTATAAAGATAAGTTAGGTTAGGTTAGGTAGGGTTGGTTAGGTTCGGTCATATATCTACGTTAATTTTAACTCCAATTAAAAAAAAATGTCCTCAAACATAATGAAATGGGTAGCTTTATCATTTCATAAGAAAAAAATTAGAGAAAATATATTAATTAAGGAAAACTTGGCTAATTAGGCAAATCGGGCCTTGCATAGTAGGCTGAGAAGTGCGTTCTGGCTACTAGGTACGACATATATATATATATATATATATATATATATATATATATATATATATATATATATATATATATATATATATATATATATATAATATCCTTAAAGTAGAATGTCTGGTTGTGTGGGGCTGGTGGAATGTCACTTGGAGCAAGAGTCTCTAAAGTTTACAGGATTAATTGTTATTTAATTGTGAGACTTATAGGGATGTCGGGGTCAACACGTGCCCCTCATGAAGGGGGGGCACGGCTCTATTGCCCCTTCTTCACCAAGTGATGTATGTGAAATGTTCAACGCCAGGTCCGTAGAGTTTAGCATTATCAATATAAATAAGTGCAGACTGCTTATCACATGACTCTGTATGACTAACCATCCTGTGTGATGGGGATTTTTTAGCATCACCTAGTTAGCTTTTTTGACACACTGTACTCCACTTCATATAGTCTAGGGTAGCTGCACTAATGCACATGTACCTAATGTATTAATAATAATAAATATAAAATGGAAATGTTCGTATGTTCAAAATCGCTAATCTCCGAAAGTTCTTCACCCATTGCTTTGAAATTTTCACACAACGTTCCATTTGCCTCCGAGCAGGGTTTTATATACATGCTATATAGAGTTCACGTCTGTGACGGTATAAAAAACATGATTTTTCTGAAAACAGTTTTTTCATATTTTTTCATGTGAGGGAAATCTTCGAAACCTCTTTACCGATTGCTTTGAAATTTTGACACAACGTTGCATTCGAATAGGCGCGTGTTTTTATATACCTACTATATAGATGCCACCCCTGTGACAGGTAAAAACATGCGTTTTTGAAAAACAGCGCCA
Organism: Procambarus clarkii; assembly: GCF_040958095.1. Lineage (NCBI taxonomy): Eukaryota > Metazoa > Arthropoda > Malacostraca > Decapoda > Cambaridae > Procambarus > Procambarus clarkii. The sequence goes on along the minus strand of NC_091172.1, from coordinate 11,488,021 downwards.
TCTGTTGCACATAATGGCAACATGCACGCTATTTTAAATACATCACGAATTTCGTTTCAATGCTTCCGATTGCATTGATAAATTTTATTTCCATAGATTTCGATTTATTTTATTTTTTAGTGAATTATTTTGTGTGACATTGTGTTGGAATTGAGCTGTGTTGTTTACCATACCGTTCATTTCGTAAGTATAAGTATAGATGCCACACCTGTGACAGGTAAAATTATGGTTGTCTTGAAAAACAGCGCCATCTGTTGCATGTAAGAGCAACACACATGCTAATACTAAATATGTTACAATTACATTTCAATGTTTCTCATTGCATTGATAAATTGAATTTCCATAGATTTTGATTTATTTTCATTTTGATTTAATTATTTTGTGTGAATTGCATTGGAATTGAGCTGTGTTGTTTACCATACCGTTCATTCCGTGAGTATAGTTTATTTTTTATATTTTTTCATATTTTCATTTCATTTTTAACTGTTTATCTTATATTTCAGAGATGGGAACATCAGATCACTTGATGTTCCCAATTTTCTGATGAGAACATCAGACCATTTGGGAAGGCATCGGACGAGGGAGTGGGGAATGGTGGGGAGGACGAGGGGACGGGGGAGTTTGAGATGGTGGGGACGAGGGGACGGGTGAAGGGGGAATGGTGGGGAGGACGAGGGGACGGGAGAAAGGGGAATGGTGGGGAGGACGAGGGGACGGGTGAAGGGGGAATGGTGGGGAGGCCGAGGGGACAGGGAAGGTTGCTGTGGCTCAGCAACACTGAACCACAGCAACGCGTGGCCGGGTACTGCTAGTTATAAATAATGGTGACTTAAGATGTTGATTTCCAAATGTGTCCAGATGACAGATTTGCATTGTTAGCACAACTTTTTGCCTGCACTGTCGTGAGAAGGAAGTGTATGGGGCAGGAAGAGGAGTAGGGGAAGGGCATGTATGGCCAGATAAAGGGTAGGGGAAGGGCACGTATGGTGACCCTTTCAAGGATACAACCACTCAAGAGTTGCTTAAGTCCCGGCCACACGGTTACTTGTAGGTGAACAGCTGCAATAGGTGCAAGGAAACATGTCAAACCATTTTTGTCTCATCTGGAAATCGAACCCGGAATCCCCGATTATGAGTTGAAGCCAAATACTTTTTGTAATTTGTAAATTGGGAACCATTTCGTATATAACGAGATGTACTAGTTGAGAGGACGAGTGAGCGTGCGTACCTGTGCGTGTGCGTCCGCGTGTGCGTGTGCGTGCGCGTGTGTGTGCGAGTTAGTAGGTGCGGTCAACAGACCGTGGCCACGCCCTCTTCCAGGAATATATTGAATTAGTTTCCCTCTTACTTGCTAGTGACGCAAATCTGTCATAACGGGAACCCTGTCGTGGTACTTTTTGTTGGCACCCCTGTGGTATGGTGACTGTTGGCACCCTGTGGTATGGTGACTGTTGGCACCCCCTGTGGTATGGTGACTGTTGGCACCCTGTGGTATGGTGACTGTTGGCACCCCTGTGGTATGGTGACTGTTGGCACCCTGTGGTATGGTGACTGTTGGCACCCCTGTGGTATAGTGACTGTTGGCACCCTGTGGTATGGTGACTGTTGGCACCCCTGTGGTATGGTGACTGTTGGCACCCCTGTGGTATGGTGACTGTTGGCACCCTATGGTATGGTGACTGTTGGCACCCTGTGGTATGGTGACTGTTGGCACCCTGTGGTATGGTGACTGTTGGCACCCCTGTGGTATGGTGACTGTTGGCACCCTGTGGTATGGTGACTGTTGTGGGCTGTGCTCACAACAGGGCTGTGCCCACAACAGAGCTGTGCCCACAACAGGGCTGTGCCCACAACAGGGCTGTGCCCACAACAGGGCTGTGCCCACAACAGGGCTGTGCCCACAACAGGGCTGTGCCCACAACAGGGCTGTGCCCACAACAGGGCTGTGCCCACAACAGGGCTGTGCCCACAACAGGGCTGTGCCCACAACAGGGCTGTGCCCACAACAGGGCTATGCTCACAAAAGGGCTGTGCCCACAACAGGGCTGTGCCCACAACAGGGCTGTGCCCACAACAGGGCTGTGCCCACAACAGGGCTGTGCCCACAACAGGGCTGTGCCCACAACAGAGCTGTGCCCACAACAGGGCTGTGCCCACAACAGAGCTGTGCCCACAACAGGACTGTGCTCACAACAGGGCTGTGCTCACAACAGGGCTGTGCCCACAACAGGGCTGTGCCCACAACAGGGCTGTGCCCACAACAGAGCTGTGCCCACAACAGGGCTGTGCTCACAACAGGGCTGTGCTCACAACAGGGCTGTGCCCACAACAGGGCTGTGCCCACAACAGGGCTGTGCCCACAACAGGGCTGTGCCCACAACAGGGCCCCACGAATTATGTTACCTCCGGACCGACGACAACTGCTGGTGGCGAGCGCGACAACGGAGAGAAGAAACTGTGTCGGAAAGTCACTTCCTGACCATTGTTCGAACCCAAGGCCTTTTCCTTCCGAGGCAAATGTGCTAAGCCTTACGTCACAGGCTGTTTTCTTTTCACTTTTCAGTGTTTCATACAGCCTACGAGGGCCGGAGTAGCTAATGACCGGGCCTATGGGTAACACATCCCACTTAAATCATCAAGCTGCTGATTACAGACGTATGGCGTCGGAACTGTGCGTCTCTCTGACTGGGTCCGACAGTCTATTTACGGGTAGTATGATTCCTGGTTAGTCCTGAGGATGATATCCAGGGAGGAGCCGGTTGTGCGAGTCGGCTGGTCCCCAGGGCCACCCTCCCAACAACGGTCATATCAATAGTTACAGTATAGAGAGGAACCCGGCGTCTGGAACCATCCTGGAGTGCCGAACATTAGGCCCTGACCTCAGAACTCTCGAGGCAGCTAATGGGAACCCCAGACTGGCTGGCATCACACCTTGAATGATCGAACTCTTGCTGGTATCCAATTACACAGCTCTGCTACCCAGCCAGTGTCCAATTACACTGGCCTGTTCCCCAGTTAGTGTCCAATTAACCCTGAGTCCACAGGTGAATAGTGACACGTTATAGTTTTTTTTTGTCTTTTAATTGCTGCATATTTGGTTCATTTTTGGAATGTCTGTATGTGTGGGAAGACGTATTAAGGAAAATACGACCTAATATTTTCCAATATGTGGGTATATTTATGGATGTATATATAAGGTACTCTCAGAGGCAGCCGACATTTCCAAGGGTCAAGAACACGACCCAACATTCTTGGTCCTTAGGGTCCCTCGAGCATCCAAATTTCAATGTTAGGGATCTTCACTACACAATCTTTACTGCATCCTCACGTGTACTGAATGTGTGTGTACTCACCTAGTTGTACTCACCTAGTTGTGTTTGCGGGGGTTGAGCTCTGGCTCTTTGGTCCCGCCTCTCAACCGTCAATCAACAGGTGTACAGATTCCTGAGCCTATCGGGCTCTGTCATATCTACACTTGAAACTGTGTATGGAGTCAGCCTCCACCACATCACCCCCTAATGCATTCCATTTGTCAACCACTCTGACACTAAAAAAGTTCTTTCTAATATCTCTGTGGCTCATTTGGGCACTCAGTTTCCACCTGTGTCCCCTTGTGCGTGTTCCCCTTGTGTTAAATAGACTGTCTTTATCTACCCTATCAAGGGATACTGTGTGTGTGTGTGTGTGTGTGTGTGTGTGTGTGTGTGTGTGTGTGTGTGTGTGTGTGTGTGTGTGTGTGTGTGTGTATCACTAAGAACTCTAATTGACCCGGCCAGGATTCGAACCAATGCCGTCCAGGATCATCCCTAAACGTACACAGTATCGTGACCTCTGCACAGTTTTTTATGATCTAAGACGATCATTGGCATTTTAGATCAATGAGATCATCTGGGCCTTTTACTATAACGAATATGTCATCTACATAACGGCAGTATACCATTGGTTTTTACCTACTACTGAAGACTATATTCGATGGTTCCCATGTAAAAATTAGCGAATAACACTCCTAAGGGGGAGCCCATTGCTACTCCGTCTATTAGTAGATACATGTCTCCTTGCGGACTGATGAAAGGATCTTCCTTTGTACATGCCACGAGAAGGCTCTTCAAGTGTGGCTCGGCCGCTCTCGTCTCTGTATACTCTGTCCAGTATCATTTGTATGGTGGTGAAGTGGTGGGTTGGGTATATATGTGGAAAAAACATTTATGAAAACCAGAAAATGCTAAACGCATTTTCAGCTCAATTCGCCTTCAGCAGAGCATTTTAGTATGAAGGAAACGTTAACGACCATCTTATACCCGCCAGGGCAGGTCACCTGGGTACCAAGAACATAAGAATAAAGGCGTATTGACCTATATACAAGTAAAGAAAGGGATATGAAAACTACGGATAAAAGGGGACGAAAAGAGGGGTTAAATGGAAGCTATATTATATTGATGTTACATTGAAGCTTATAATGGGCTTTAATTTGTACATGCTAGGGCTTACATTAAGGCTGTTGTTACATTGTCTGATCAGAGCGGACTCAATCACATTTCGTTCAATGAAACCCCTACTTTTAACAATACATTTCGCCCCTCTGAAATCGATGGAATGATTACATAAACTGCATGTAAATACAATGCACAGGTGTGCTGGGCTGTACGAATAGCATATGAATGCTGTTTTAAACGTGAGGAAAGAGATTTACCAGTCTGGCCGATGTAAACACATGCACACTCATTACAAGGGATGGAGTACACACAACCTGCTACAGACGAGGGAGAGTTCTTAATTAACATGGACTTAACTGCGTTATTATTTTTTAACACTGGGTTAATATTAAGGCTTTTCAAGGCTGGGGAAAGATTTACTAGTCCGTCAAAATATGGTAATACCAACGAGTTTTTTATTTCTTGCTTAGACTTGGGAGATTGTTTGTAGATCGTCCTTTTTGCTTGACTAAACGCCAAATCCAAGACCACTTTTGGGTATTTTAACTTCTTCCCAATTTCAAATATTTTTGTTATTTCTTCATCAAAAAATTCCGGACTGCAAACCCTCAGGGCTCTGAGAAACATCCCAGAAAAAACTCCCAGCTTGACCCGAACATGATGATTTGAATAAAAATAAACATGCGAGCACACATTGGTATGTTTCATAAATACACTGAATTTGAAACTCCTACCGAGTCTATGAATCATTATGTCTAAAAAAGGCAGAACAACATTCTCTTCATTCTCAATTGTCACTTTAATTGACGAAACCAGCGAATTTCACACGGGCTCACCATAGCCCGTGCTGCTTGGGACTTTTTGTTCCAGGTAGCGAATCTTTATCAACAACAACAACAACCAGCGAATTAAGCTGAATGAGAAAATCAATTTGGTGATGGTTAACCGGCCACCTACCTTGAGGTGCTTCCGGGGCTTAGTGTCCCCGCGGCCCGGTCGTCGACCAGGCCACAGGCACAAACTATCGTCAACATACCTGTACCACACCAAATTCGAGGGACTAATACAAAACTTGATTCAAAATTGAACAAGCTTATTCAGCAAAGTGATTGGAACAAACACGCCAACAATGACTTCGTCATTAATCTCTCCAGTAAACAACTGGATAATGATAAGATGACTGCTCTTTGTTACGGTCTGAGTTTTTCTATATCGAATATGGATATGAATTATGTCCATATTGCCAAAGGTTTTTGCAATCTGGAGAAATATAGTGAGATTCCAACTGATGACATTAATATTTGCAAAGGTATGGTGTACGGGTCTTTACTTACCGCTACTGTTTCTAATTGTCCAGATAGGTTTGTTCAACCGTTCAAAACCCTCAGAAAAGATAACTCCCTACACATCACAAAGGCTGATGAGTCCAATGCTGTTATCATGAATAAGGATGACTACGTCCAAAAAATGAACCTGTTATTGGATGACAGAGACACAGTTAATAGTGACTCTGTTGAAAAGGTTATTGCATATTTTAACAAAACTCTTAATACATTGCTCAAGAACGATACGGAGATGTTTCATAAGTTTTTAAGTCGTTTCCCTTCTTGAGGTTATCTTGAGATGATTTCGGGGCTTTAGTGTCCCCGCGGCCCGGTCCTCGACCAGGCCTCCACCCCCAGGAAGCAGCCCGTGACAGCTGACTAACACCCAGGTACCTATTTACTGCTAGGTAACAGGGGCATACGGTGAAAGAAACTCTGCCCTTCCCAACCATATCTATATGGGCTTATTAAACACACAAACCCAATAATCCTGCAAGACCTATTATTAGTTCTGTTGTATCTGTGGCATATAGACTTTCCAAATGGCTTGTCCAAGTCTTGTCCCCGGTAGTATCTTATCTTGAGAGGATTTCGGGGCTTAGCGTCCCAGCGGCCCGGTCCTTGACCGGGCCTCCTTTTTGTTTAACATCCCCAGGAAGCAGCTCGTAGCAGCTATCTAACTCCTAGGTACCTATTTACTCCTAGGTAACAGGGGCATCAGGGTGAAAAAACATTTTGCCCATTTGTCTCCGCCTCCACCGGGGACCGAACCCGGAACCTCAGGACTACGAATCCGAACCGCTGTCCACAAAGTTGTCAGGCGCCCGTAATTGTGAGGTCAGGTACATTACTAGTAGGTAGTAATGCTACCTATGCTGGTCGCTATGCCTATACACATACCTATGATATGTGTATAGGCATAGAAATACTATGCCTATATACATGTGATCAGCATGTGACCGTGCTGGTCACACGCTGGTCGTTACCAGTAGGTTCCATTTCCAACTCACACATAACAAACAACTTGGACTTGGTTAACAAGTTGTCTGATTTAAAATTAAATTTTAAATTTAAACTTGTGAGTTTTGATGTGACGGTTCTGTTCACTAGAGTGGCTGTTGATGATCTGTTGGCGGTCTTACGGGATCAACTCCTTAAATATAATTTAACTTTATCTACTAACACCATTGTTGAACTCATAAAAATTGTGCATTAATGATAACTATTTCAGTTTTAATGATTTATTTTATAAACAAACATTTGACATAGCGATGGGTAGTAACCCTCTCCCAGGTTTTGAGCAATTTGTTCATGGAGTGTTTTGGGCAATTTGTTCATGGAGTGTTTTGGGCAATTTGTTCATGGAGTGTTTTGGGCAATTTGTTCATGGAGTGTTTTGGGCAATTTGTTCATGGAGTGTTTTGGGCAATTTGTTCATGGAGTGTTTTGGGCAATTTGTTCATGGAGTGTTTTGAGCAATTTGTTCATGGAGTGTTTTGAAGCGAATATCTTACCCCTGGATATTCGCTCTTACCCAGGATGGCGCTTTCTCCTGATAGTTTCCTTCCCTACCCTCCCACCTATTACCTTCCAACGGCCTTCCTTGTCACCAGAGCCTAGGAGACCAGGGCGCAGTGGCCGCTTATCTCCAGTGGAATAATGTATTCTCCCGTTTTATCTCCACTTCTTTAGGTGGATACGAGGAATACAGGTTAGGTCTTGTAGGCCTATTTCTTCCTCTCTCGTATACTCCGTGACTTGCTGTGTTAGGAAGTTTCTCTATTGCGTCAACCAGTTTTTGTTTCCATTTCAGCCTGGTCTCAAGCCAGGCTCAAGCCGGGCTTGGGGAGTAGAAGAACTCCCAGACCCCCATCAAGCAGGTATTCCCTAGTCGTGCATCTTATATATATCCTATTTTGTTTTGTTTCACCAGGATTAAAGACACCAACGATTAGGAGACGCGCCTTTCTTGTCTGGGCGATACTAGTTGCAGCTTGAGTTATTCCTAAGCAAATTTTCCTTGTGTCCTCCTGGCTGACCATTCTGATATTCAGGAGGAGGTTGACGCTGACCAGCATCACTCTTACTCCTGTTATATTCCCCGTGACAGTCTGTGTATCAGGATGAACAACCCAGCGGGTTTTCTTCCTATTGGGGAGTGTTGTACATTCTGCTATGGCGGTGTGTTCACTCACAAGATGAGTGGCGCTGCCCAATAAACTCGCCCCTCGGGACAAAATTTAAAAAAATTTAAAAATTTAAGTCTGTGTACCCGTTGGCTTCCTCGGTGTTGTTGTCGACACCACAGGTCTGTGCCAGCGATGCTCCTCCCCCCCCCCCCCCCTCCTTGCCTCTGAGTGCGTGAGTGTGTGTTTGTGTATGCATGTGTAAACAGCCCCGCGCGCCCTGTGGACCAGCTCGAGAAGTCTCTTCCAATAATATACGGCGCCAGAGTGTGTTCGCTGGCTCCTCCCACGGCCGTGCTTCACGACTATATACTCTCCGCCGCCAGGCTCTACACTCGCCACACACACACACTTCTTTTTCTTCAACTTGTTTTTATCGGTGTTATTGGTTATGGTGAATGACTTCCTCTGTGTTTGGCGGACCAGTGGGTGGGTGGGGGAGACATGATATTATATCACCTGGGAGGATGGAGAATATCTACATCCCCATCCGCCACACCCCATATTTTCTCCCCCTCCTCCTTCCCCACTCGTGGTGTCTCTGGAGACGATAGTCGTCCTTGCCAATCTCAGTCTTCACCGTCAGGATAAATGTCCGCTGTGACAGGGGGGGGGGGGGAGGGGGTATGAGGTGTCACACCCCCCCCCCCCCCCCCCGTCTTACTGACCAACAGGTCGCGTTCTTTACGTTATCGTATCCACGTTACAAATTTAGGTTACTAATGAAAATACCGACTCACGATTATATACGTTTTCTATGCATCGGACTCGAGGTGATTTCTTGGATTCGTACGTTTCTGGTTACGTACACACACACACACACACACACACACACACACACACACACACACACACACACACACACACACACACACTATATGAGAAGTTAGAAAGTATGAGACTACAAGATGACCTACACAGACTGCATGAATGGTCCAAGAAATGGCTACTAAAGTTCAACCCGAGTAAATGTAAGGTAATGAAACTAGGCAGTGGAAACAGGAGGCCAGACACAGGATACAGAATAGGAGATGAAGTACTTCATGAAGCGAACAGAGAGAAAGATCTAGGAGTTGATATCACACCAAACCTGTCTCCTGAAGCCCACATAAAGAGAATAACGTCTGCGGCATATGCGAGGCTGGCTAACATCAGAACAACGTTCAGGAACCTGTGTAAGGAATCATTCAGAATCTTGTATTCCACATATGTAAGACCAATCCTGGAGTATGCGGCCCCAGCATGGAGCCCGTACCTTGTCAAGCACAAGACGATGCTCGAAAAAGTTCAGAGATATGCCACTAGACTAGTCCCAGAACTAAGAGGCATGAATTTCGAAGAAAGGCTGCAAGAAATGCACCCCACGACACTAGAAGACAGAATAGTAAGGGGAGACATGATCACTACCTACAAAATTCTCAGGTCGTATTCCGGGGGAAAATTAGGATTAAAGACTTGCCTAAAACGCTACGCGTGCTAATGACTGAACAAGAATGTAACAACTCTTGTATATATAAATAAATAAATATATTAAAAAAATAAATAATAAATATATAACTTTCTTTTCCTTAAGAAGCATCTTAGAGTGTTTCTGCTTCCCGGAAGACGCACTCGTCAACCGTTGGTTATTTGAATTTGTTTATTGTAGGGATCCCAACCCATCGTGCGAGTTGTTGCTGAAATGTTACAGAGCCACATAATTACTCTAGAAACTGGGCCCTCGAGTGTGTCTTTAATCCAACCCGTTCTCGCAAATTTAATAAGTCAATATTGA
>NC_091172.1:11462619-11475303 GCF_040958095.1 Procambarus clarkii | reverse complement strand
GCACCCCTGCTACCCTAGTGCTCCCCTGCTACCATAATGGCACCCCTGTTACCATAGTGGCACCCCTGCTACCATCTTGAGGTTATCTTGAGATGATTTCGGGGCTTATTAGTGTCCCCGCGGCCCGGTCCTCGACCAGGCCTCCACCCCCAGGAAGCAGCCCGTGACAGCTGACTAACACCCAGGTACCAATTTTACTGCTAGGTAACAGGGGCATAGGGTGAGAGAAACTCTGCCATTGTTTCCGCCGGCGCCTGGGATCGAACCCAGGACCACAGGATCACAAGCCCTGCGTGCTGTCCGCTCGGCCGACCGGCTCCCCGGCGACCGGCTCCTCCCAGTGGTAGTTTAAGGAATACTTATGGTGTTAAATGTTTGTTTCGATGTGACGTCTCAGAATATCCTATTTTCTGTAATCCCTTTATGACTATCTTGGTTATCTTGAGATGATTTCGGGGCTTTTAGTGTCCCCGCGGCCCGGTCCTCGACCAGGCCTCCACCCCAGGAAGCAGCCCGTGACAGCTGACTAACTCCCGGGTACCTATTTACTGCTAGGTAACAGGGGCATTCAGGGTGAAAGAAACTTTGCCCATTTGTTTCTGCCTCGTGTGGGAATCGAACCCGCGCCACAGAATTACGAGTCCTGCGCGCTATCCACCAGGCTACGAGGCCACTAAACTAACTAATAAATTAACAACAGCTTATTGTTGTTACATTTTAGTATTTGAGTATGTCAATGTCGGAATTTTCCGATACAGAGATGTTAGGATTTTTTTTTCATTGGCAGGGTAGTTAGTAAATGGAATGCACTAGGAATCATGTAATAGAGGCTGGCTACATACATAGTTTCAAATGTAGATATGATAGAGCTCGAGAAGCTCAGGAATCTGTACACCAGTAGATTGACGGTTGAAAGGTTTAAGGACCTTTTTTAAGGTCCTTAACAAAAATATTAGAAAGTTTTCTTTCACAAACATAGTGGTAGACGTTTGGAACAAGTTAAGGAAGAAGGTGGTGGAGGCCAAAACCTTCAGTAGTTTCAAAGCGTTATACAACAAAGAGTACTGGGAAGACGGGACACCACAAGCGTAGCTCTCATACTGTAACTACACTTAAGTAATTACACAAACACACACACACACACACACACACACACACACACACACACACACCACACACACACACACACAAGAATGAAGAATGAAATAAGCAACCTGAAAAGAAAGCTGACAGCAGCAAAAGAGGAGATTAAAAACCCTCAAAGAGAGCAGTACTGAGGCTGAGACTCAGATAATCATCCAAGGAGAAGGTGGAAATAGTATACTAGAAGGGAATGCCTTTGCAGCAACATTTGCAGAAATACTAAAACATAATATCTTAGAAGTAATGTCGACAGTGATGGAGGTATCCATGAAAGCAGCCACCTCACAGGAAGTGGCATGCTCCAGTAGTCAGCTGTTGGAAAGAAAAAGATCAGTGGTAGCTGTGGGTATTAAAGAGCAGGAAGGCTCCAATAGGACAGAATGGAATGATAAAGGCAGAGTGGCAGTGAATGAAATACTGAAGGCACTAGAGATGGAAGGGGCTGAGCATAGCATTGAGAAGGTTTTCAGGTTAGGCTGGTACAACAAGGACAGAGACTGTGTGTTAAAGATGTTTGCAAACGAGAACACAAAGGAGATGATTCTAACAAAGAGCCACCTGCAATATGTAGGAGAATTAAAAAAAAAGTATTCCTCCAGAGGGACATGATGAGAGGAAGAGAGAGCCATGGCGGCAGAAGCAAGGAAGAAGTGCAGGGCGAGAGGAGAAAACCAGGAAATCAAAGCTCCCAACACAACATCCCCAGAAGTGAGGGGGGGAATCCACAACCAGCAATCAAGTAACACCAGAGGAGAGGGCAAATCCACCACCCTCCTCTACGTAGAAACCCTCCCTACACCCAAACCCTCCCTGCCCCCACTCAATGGCTCAGCCAAATCTCCCTCCCCCAACACCCCATTCCCACCCTGCTAACCCTCCCCTCCTCCCACCATGCCCCCCCCCCTCCCCTTTTTCCTTCCTGTCCTCCCTACCCCTTCATCCCATACCCTCCCTGTCCCCCCTTCACTTGAACCCCAACCCCCCCACCCATCATCCCAGTATCCTCTGAGACCCTGTTATCCACCTCACAAATCCTCACACCCATGGAACAGCTTCCCTCCACCAGCAGAACACTCACCAAGGAGGCAATATGAGAAGGAACAGAAGAAAGTGAGCCTCAAGGCAATGTACACTAACATAGATGGAATTACAAATATAGCAAATGAAACTTGGAGAACTGGTACTAGAAGAAAACCCAGACATAATAGCACTCACAGAAACAAAGTAACGAAAACCATAACAAATGCAGTGTTCCCACAGGAATATGATGTTTTGAGGAAAGAGAGAGAAGGAAGAGGAGGTGGTGGTGTAGCTTCGCTGGTAAGATAAGGCTGGGGTTTTGAGGGGATGGTTATTCAGGGCTGTGAAGGTTCAGTGACTACATAACAGTCACCATAACAACTGGAGGACAAAAAATTATAGTCGTAGTCATATATAATCCACCACCAAATGAAAGAAGACCCAGATAGGAATATGATAGAAACAACATGGCCACAATTAACATAATAGAGAGAGAAGCTTCTGTCGCTAGCAGGGTTTGATCTGGACTAGTAATTATGAGAGACTTTAACCACGGGAAGATAGATTGGGAAGAACAGAGACCCACATGGTGGACCAGAAACATGGACAGCTAAGCTGCTGGATGTGGCAACAAGAAACTTTCTAAGCCAACACATCAAGGGACCAACAAGAATGAGAGGGGTAGATGAACCTGCCATGCGTGATCTGATATTTACCGTAAATGAGTGGGATATAAGGGAAGTTAGGTTGGAAGCCCCCTTGGGAATGAGTGATTACAGTGTATTGATCGTCGAGTACCTGGTAAAGCTTGGATTTATCTCCCCCGGAAAAGAACTAAGAAACATAAAGCTGGCATACCGAAAGAGAAATTATGAGGAGATGAGAAGTTTCCTAAAGGATATTACCATGGGACACTGACCTCAGAGTTATGTCTGTACAAGACATGATGGACTATGTCACCCAAAAGTGTCAGGAGGCAGTAAACAGGTTTATCTCGGCCCGTAACAGAAAAATTCGAGAAGCAAAAGAAGAATCCGTGGTTTAATAGGGCATGTATGGAAGCAAAGGAAATGAACAAAAGGGCTTGGAGGAACTTCCGAAATAACAGAACACCAGAAAGCAGAAAGATATACCAGAGAACCAGGAATGAGTATGTTGGTGTGAGAAGAGAAGCAGAGAAAAAATATGAAAATGATATAGCAAGCAAAGTCAAGACTGAACCAAAGCTACTCCACAGTCACATCAGAAGGAAAACAACAGTGAAAGAACAAGTAATGTCACTTAGAACAGGCGAGGACAGGTATACAGAGAATGACAAAGAGGTGTGTGTTCAACAAGAGGTTCCAGGAGGTCTTTACAATAGAACAAAGTGAGGTCACTGCGCTAGGAGAGGGTGCAGTAAACCCGGCGGCCTTGGAAGGGTTCGAAATTACGAGAGATGAGGTCAAGAGACAATTGGTGGATCTGGATGTGAGAAAGGCTCTTGGTCCAGACGTGATTTTACCATGAGAATTGAAAGAGTGTGCAGAGGCGCTCTGCTTGCCACTCTCAATAGTGTATCACGGTCACGGGAGATGCGAGACCTACCAGACCTAAGTTATAGAAACCAGAGAGTTACAGTGAGAGGTGAGACCTCAGACTGGCGTGAAGTCACCAGTGGAGTCCCACAGGGCTCTATACTCGATTATATCCTGTTTCTGATATACGTAAATGATCTCCCGGAGGGCATAGACTCGTTCCTCTCAATGTTTGCTGACGACGCCAAAACTATGAGAAGGATTAAGACAGAGGAGGACTGCTTGAGGTTTCAAGAATACCTAGACAAACTGAAGGAATGGTCAAACAAGTGGATGTTAGAGGTTAACCCAAGCAAATGTAATGTAATGAAGGTAGGTGTAGAGAGCAGGAGACCTGATTCAAGATATCATTTGGGAGATGAAATACTTCAAGAGTCAGAGAGAAAGACTTAGGGGCTGATATCACGCCAGACCTGTCCCCTGAAGCCCATATCAAGAGGATAACATCAGCGGCATACGCCAGGTTGGCCAACATAAGAACGGCATTTAGAAACTTGTGTAAGGAGTCATTCAGATCTTTGTATACCATATATGTCAGACCAATCCTGCAGTATGCAGCTCCAGCATGGAGTCCATATCTAGTCAAGCATAAGACTAAACTGGAGAAGGTTCAAAGGTTTGCCACCAGACTAGTACCTGAGCTGAGAGGTATGAGCTACGAGGAGAGACTACGGGAGTTAAACCTCACGTCGCTGGAAGACAGAAGAGTTTGGGGGGAAAATGATCACCACATACAAGATTCTCAAAGGAACTGATAGGGTAGATAAGGGTATGCTATTAAACACAAGGGGCACACGCACTAGGGGATATAGGTGGAAACTGAGTGCCCAAATGAGCCACAGAGATATTAGAAAGAACTTTTTTAGTGTCAGAGTGGTTGACAAATGGAATGCATTAGGAAGTGATGTGGAGGCTGACTCCATACACAGTTTCAAGTGTATATATGATAGAGCCCAATAGGCTGAGGAACCTGTACACCAGTTGATTGAGAGGCGGGACCATAGAGTCAGAGCACAACCCCCCCGCAAGCACCAATAGGTGAGTACACACACTCATGCACCACGGAAGGTACCGGTTTAGACACTGTCTAAGACACTGCCGCCTCACACGAAAACTCCTCACAGTATCCATCTGAATTTCTCTCGTCGGATTGAAAAGAATATCTTACGAGTTAGCATAAATTTTCTCGAGTTCCTCCCGCACAGCCAGCCAAGAGCGCTAGCAGTTGCAGCAACAGCAGTAGAAACAACAGTAGCAGGAATAGTAGCAGCAGCAGCAACAGCAACAGCAGCAGCAACAGCAGCAGCAACATCAGTGAGTCCTGAAACACGGAGAAGCTGTCACGTGACATACCCGACCAGGTCCCTTGATTAACTTGTGCGTCCCTAAAGCCCCTCAGACCTCCCCCGCCCCCTCCTGCCCCTTCTGTTGGAAGCGAAGATGATTAAGGGGGCCTGGAAGAGGGGCGTAAAGGGTGTGGGGAGATATAGATGTGTGAAAGGTCTGGGGAGGTATACATGTGTAAAAGGTTCTGGAAACGTGTAGGAAATGTATAAAATTGTCAGGGGGTGGAAGGAATAGATCCAGGAAGGGTGTAGCATAATATAACATGTTAAAGTCACAAGGTAATGTTCACACGTCTTTTTCTCACACTTTCCATAGGAGGAGGAACCTTTCCTTCATTGAGTTCCCTCCTCTGGCTTCATATTAGCCAGTTTG
Source organism: Procambarus clarkii (assembly GCF_040958095.1). Lineage (NCBI taxonomy): Eukaryota > Metazoa > Arthropoda > Malacostraca > Decapoda > Cambaridae > Procambarus > Procambarus clarkii. The sequence goes on along the minus strand of NC_091172.1, from coordinate 11,469,844 downwards.
AGGTCGCTGATCTTGCACTTTTTGGCCTGGAAATCTAATAGCCGTCAAACTGTTCTTGTAATTATGGCTTAATTAGACGTAGAACTAAGGGATCGTTGTGTCTCGATGCTGGTACAGAGTACCCGAGTTTCAGACATATTGCAGAAAGTCTCATCGTCCAATGTTTTTCTTTTTTTGCTCCCTTGGTGGAGCCAGTAGAGGTCCGGGTTGTACAGGTTGTCTCGTGTGGTGGCGGAGTGGGTTAAGGCAGCGTCTGGTACTCGCCACAACCCTGGCTCAGATCACCACCTTGCTACAACTCATTATTACATTGTTATATCACTCTATTCTAATTGTTTGGTATTCATTACTGTTTAATTACCTTAATACAGCAACCCGTTATCTTAACCTATACCTTGAGGTTATCTTGAGATGATTTCGGGGCTTTAGTGTCCCCGCGGCCCGGTCCTCGACCAGGCCTCCACCCCCAGGAAGCAGCCCGTGACAGCTGACTAACACCCAGGTACCTATTTTACTGCTAGGTAACAGGGGCATAGGGTGAAAGAAAGTGCCCATTGTTTCTCTCCGGCGCCTGGGATCGAACCCAGGACCACAGGATCACAAATCCAGCGTGCTGTCCGCTCGGCCGACCGGCTCCCCGACCGACCGGCCGACCTAAGGGCAATATTTGTCGTACTAGAAAATGAAAGCGGCTCACGAAATTGACATACTGCCCCGGTTTTTTGTTTTGGATCCTCTGGTAGGTTAGGATAAGGGCACTTTAGTACGAGAGCTTCTTAACGCTGGGAGACCTTGGGAGGACGGCCTGAATACAGTGAGACTTCATTAAACTCGCAATATTGTGATCTGAAAATATTCTACTTATTATATAATCCCTTCTTCGGATTGATTGGGTCATCTATTTATGTGGGGAGTCTTATAATAACAGTCTCCCTTCTTCACTGTTAGATTATACAGTGAACCAGCCTCCTTGAGCACAGCGAGGAGGCTGGCATAACTGATGCTAGCCTCCCTAGAAACTAGGGAGCCGGTCGGCCGAGCGGACAGCACGCGGGACTTGTGATCCTGTGGTCCTGGGTTCGATCCCAGGCGCCGGCGAGAAACAATGGGCAGAGTTTCTTTCACCCTATGCCCCTGTTACCTAGCAGTAAATTAGGAACCTGGGTGTTAGTCAGCTGTCACGGGCTGCTTCCTGGGGGTGGAGGCCTGGTCGAGGACCGGGCCGCGGGGACACTAAAAAAGCCCCGAAATCATCTCAAGATAACCACTCAAGAAGCCTCAGCCTTCAGCAACTATCCCGACGAATAACGAAATACTTAGCGAACCCTTTTACGTTCTCAATCAGCATGTGAAGCCCTGCAGTCCTAGTAGGTAAGTACATTAATAATTCATTGTGTCGGGAACAGGCAGCCAGAGTGTATTTATACACGTTAGGCTTAAATCGAGGGCTCCCCCGGGGTCGAATTACTGACCCTCCCCAGGACGCACCTCCCTACCTACTTTCTGCAAGGTATACACACCATTAGGTGATAGGAAATGAGCCCAACCATTTCTGTTCGGCCAGGGACTCGAACCAGGAATTCTCAAGTGCATGTCGAGAACGAACCCGTCTATACTACCGGGATTCTAATAGTGAAGTGTTCAACAAATAGCCTTGAGAAGGGTGAATGAGAAGGCGTGTGGATATACCAAGCTTGGTAGCATTCTGGCAAGAGTATACAAAGGGTATAAACTACTTAGAAGGGATGTAAACTGCTCAGAGAAGGCGGAGGATGCTCACGGAGTACATGAACGTCTCAGAGGTGAAGTGTTCTCACAAAAGGTGTGAAATACTCTGAGTGTGAGAGAGTGTGAGAGAGTGTGAGAGAGTGTGAGAGAGTGTGAGAGAGTGTGAGAGAGTGTGAGAGAGTGTGAGAGAGTGTGAGAGAGAGAGAGAGAGAGAGACAGTGTGTATGTAATCAGAGTAGCCACTGATATATTTTAGATATATTATATTACTGAGGTTTCATAATGTAAAGTATATTTATTTATTTATTTATTTATTTATTTATTTATTTATTTATTTATTTATGCATATACAAGAATGTACATTGGGAATGTGAGGATACATAATATGGTAATTACAGTCTTGTAAAGCCACTTATACGATCTGTAGAGCAAGGGTTTTCTGGTTGGTATAGAAGATAGTGAGAAATATTCTCACATATAATATAGTAGAATCAGAATGAGTGTTTTCTCGCTTTTTCCATCTCTGGCCAACCCCAACCCCCCCCCAGGCCACTCCCCCCCCCCTCTCTCTCTCTCAGCTTAACAACACTTTCATTAACTTCAATCTAAGGTTGCTTGCTGGAGGAGAGTTTAACACACACACACCACCCACGTCCGCAGCCCCGTTTTCTTTGAGGGGTCCCGGGGAGCTGTGGTGGGCTGTGGTCTCAACCCGTCCTCTCTGGGGGAAGGGAAGAGGACTATCAGGGAAGAGCGCCAAGCCATTACGACTATATAACACTAGGAAGGGGTCAGGATTTTGGATGGGACGGAGGGAAGGAATGGTGCCCAACCACTTTGGACGGTCGGGATTTGAGCGCTGACCTGCATAAAGCGAGACTTTGCTCTACCGTCCAGCCCAAGTGGCTGGCCCCTCTCTGGGGACCAGCGCCATGTTTCCTAATGAAACCCGCCGAGCAGGGATGTAACGTATTACTGAATTTTCGCTTAATTCAGTGGGAATGATGGCATCTGAAAGGTTGGTGCGCTCGGGTAATTACCTAACAGTACTTATCTAGCAGAGCTCGCAGGAGTGGGGGCTTCAGCTCCAGGTATCGGCCATTGAAGGTGATATTCCAATCTTCTTTGTTTCTTATCAAGCTCTTGATAAGAGTCAGGGACACAGAGAAGTTCCTGCCCCTTACACAGAGAGGGGCAGCAACTGTAGTTTTGTTTGAGAGTTGTTACATTCTTGTACAGCCACTAGTACGCGTAGCGTTTCGGGCAGGTCCCTGGAATACGATCCCCTGCCGCGAAGAATCGTTTTTTCAACCAAGTACACATTTTACTGTTGCGTTAAACAGAGGCTACAGTTAAGGAATTGCGCCCAGTAAATCCTCCCCGGCCAGGATACGAACCCATGACATAGCGCTCGCGGAACGCCAGGCGAGTGTCTTACGGGGACTAGTTAGCAGTCCCCGTGCCGTAGTGGTAAGACGCTCGACTGGCGTTTCACGAATGCTTTGTCCCGGGTTCGTTTCCTGGCCGGGGAGGATTTACTGGGCGCCAACCCTTAACTGTAGCCTCTGTTTACCCAACAGTAAAATGGGTACCTGGTTCTTAAACGATTTGGCGGGTAGTATTCCGGGGAATATAAGGATTAAGGACTTGTCCGAAACGCTACGCGTACTAGTGGCTGTACAAGAATGTAACAACTCTTGTATAGAAGAAAACATAACATCAGGAGGAACCGCCATGCCGTTACGACTATGTATTCTCTTGTCCCTGCGGCTCATCTGTTCGTCTAGCTTGCATGTTTGTTCTCTCGTTACGTTACTGAACATTCAGTAACATTTCGTTGATGCTTTTGAATATTTTGTATGTCTGGATTATGTCCCCTCTGTTTTTTGGTTAATTATCAGTAGGTGAACATGACTTCACTAAAGCATTTCACAAGGCACCACATGGAAGACAGGCAAGGAAATGACATGCACGTGGAATAGATAGTAGAGTACTAGCATGGGTCCCTTCCAGCAGGTGAGTCCCCTTCAGGTCATGCCATAAGCCACCCCCCTGTTCTTCCTACTCACAGGCTCTAATAACCCTATATAACAGGGAGCCGGTCGGCCGAGTGGACAGCACGCTGGACTTGTGATCCTGTGGTCCTGGGTTCGATCCCAGGCGCCGGCGAGAACAATGGGCAGAGTTTCTTTCACCCTATGCCTCAGTTACGTAGCAGTAAAATAGGTACCTGGGTGTTAGTCAGCTGTCACGGGCTGCTTCCTGGGGGTGGAGGCCTGGTCGAGGACCGGGCTGCGGGGACACTAAAAAGCCCCGAAATCATCTCAAGATAGCCTCAAGATAACCCTCCAGGAATCTTTCTCGCGTGCTCCTGATATTTCACAACTCATTGACAAAGATTAGCAAAGGAATATTTTTTTCCCTCTGAAACCTTGTAATTTATGTGCCTTTAGGTGCCTTTTGTTCTTCTGGGTTTCTTCATATCCCATTAAAAGTTGCATTTGCGCAGTCTCGCATTTTTGTTACCAGTATATTTTTCGGTTTGCGATTCCTGAAGCGAAGTTTCCCCTGGTGGTGGTTATCTTGAGGTTATCTTGAGATGATTTCGGGGCTTTTTAGTGTCCCCGCGGCCCGGTCCTCGACCAGGCCTCCACCCCCAGGAAGCAGCCCGTGACAGCTGACTAACACCCAGGTACCTATTTTACTGCTAGGTAACAGGGGCATAGGGTGAAAGAAACTCTGCCCATTGTTTCTCGCCGGGGCCTGGGATCGAACCCAGGACCACAGGATCACAAGTCCAGCATGCTATCCGCTCGGCCGATAGCAAGGCACTTGTTAGTGCCTTTCCAGCCTCCAACTACAGAGCTATACGTCTGGTACTATGGGTGTTGTAGAACACAGTTCCTTCGGCTGTATGTTCCTGTGATCTACGGTGACTACTGTGTCAGCCAGTGGCTCCTTCCTCCACCTTACATCTCGTAACACTGGAGTATACACTGGTTCACGTGGCAGTGGTTGACACACCTGGTGGCAGTGGTTGACACACCTGGTGGCAGTGCCTGATACCTGGTGGCAGTGGCTGACACACCTGGTGGCAGTGCCTGACACACCTGGTGGCAGTGATTGACACACCTGGTGGCAGTGGCTGACACACCTGGTGGCAGTGCCTGACACTCCTGGTGGCAGTGGTTGACACACCTGGTGGCAGTGGTTGACACACCTGGTGGCAGTGCCTGACACACCTGGTGGCAGTGGTTGACACACCTGGTGGCAGTGCCTGATAAATGGTGGCAGTGGCTGACACACCTGGTGGCAGTGATTGACACACCTGGTGGCAGTGGCTGACACACCTGGTGGCAGTGGCTGACACACCTGGTGGCAGTGCCTGATACCTGGTGGCAGTGGCTGACACACCTGGTGGCAGTGATTGACACACCTGGTGGCAGTGGCTGACACACCTGGTGGCAGTGGCTGACACACCTGGTGGCAGTGGTTGACACACCTGGTGGCAGTGGCTGACACACCTGGTGGCAGTGGCTGACACACCTGGTGGCAGTGCCTGATACCTGGTGGCAGTGGCTGACACACCTGGTGGCAGTGATTGACACACCTGGTGGCAGTGCCTGACACGCCTGGTGGCAGTGGCTGACACACCTGGTGGCAGTGGCTGACACACCTGGTGGCAGTGGCTGACACACCTGGTGGCAGTGGATGACACACCTGGTGGCAGTGGCTGACACACCTGGTGGCAGTGGCTGACACACCTGGTGGCAGTGCCTGACACACCTGGTGGCAGTGGCTGACACACCTGGTGGCAGTGGCTGACACACCTGGTGGCAGTGGCTGACACACCTGGTGGCAGTGGCTGACACACCTGGTGGCAGTGCCTGATACCTGGTGGCAGTGCCTGATACCTGGTGGCAGTGCCTGATACCTGGTGGCAGTGCCTGATACCTGGTGGCAGTGCCTGATACCTGGTGGCAGTGCCTGATACCTGGTGGCAGTGCCTGATACCTGGTGGCAGTGCCTGACACACCTGGTGGCAGTGCCTGACACACCTGGTGGCAGTGCCTGACACCTGGTGGCAGTGCCTGACACCTGGTGGCAGTGTCTGACACACCTGGTGGCAGTGCCTGACACACCTGGTGGCAGTGGCTGACACACCTGGTGGCAGTGGCTGACACACCTGATAGCAGTGGCTGACACACCTGGTGGCAGTGCCTGACACACCTGGTGGCAGTGGCTGACACCTGGTGGCAGTGCCTGATACCTGGTGGCAGTGCCTGACACACCTGGTGGCAGTGGCTGACACACCTGGTGGCAGTGGCTGACACACCTGGTGGCAGTGGCTGACACACCTGGTGGCAGTGGCTGACACACCTGGTGGCAGTGCCTGACACACCTGGTGGCAGTGCCTGACACACCTGGTGGCAGTGGCTGACACACCTGGTGGCAGTGGCTGACACACCTGGTGGCAGTGGCTGACACACCTGGTGGCAGTGGCTGACACACCTGGTGGCAGTGGCTGACACACCTGGTGGCAGTGGCTGACACCTGGTGGCAGTGCCTGACACACCTGGTGGCAGTGGCTGACACACCTGGTGGCAGTGGCTGACACACCTGGTGGCAGTGGCTGACACACCTGGTGGCAGTGGCTGACACACCTGGTGGCAGTGGCTGACACACCTGGTGGCAGTGGCTGACACACCTGGTGGCAGTGCCTGACACACCTGGTGGCAGTGCCTGACACACCTGGTGGCAGTGCCTGACACACCTGGTGGCAGTGGCTGACACACCTGGTGGCAGTGGCTGACACACCTGGTGGCAGTGGCTGACACACCTGGTGGCAGTGGCTGACACACCTGGTGGCAGTGGCTGACACACCTGGTGGCAGTGGCTGACACACCTGGTGGCAGTGCCTGATACCTGGTGGCAGTGGCTGACACACCTGGTGGCAGTGGCTGACACACCTGGTGGCAGTGGTTGACACACCTGGTGGCAGTGGTTGACACACCTGGTGGCAGTGGTTGACACACCTGGTGGCAGTGGCTGACACATCTGGTGGCAGTGGCTGACACACCTGGTGGCAGTGCCTGATACCTGGTGGCAGTGCCTGACACACCTGGTGGCAGTGCCTGACACACCTGGTGGCAGTGGCTGACACACCTGATGGCAGTGGCTGACACACCTGGTGGCAGTGCCTGACACACCTGGTGGCAGTGCCTGACACACCTGGTGGCAGTGCCTGACACCTGGTGGCAGTGCCTGACACACCTGGTGGCAGTGCCTGACACACCTGGTGGCAGTGCCTGACACACCTGGTGGCAGTGCCTGACACACCTGGTGGCAGTGCCTGACACACCTGGCGGCAGTGCCTGACACACCTGGTGGCAGTGCCTGACACACCTGGTGGCAGTGCCTAACACACCTGGTGGCAGTGCCTAACACACCTGGTGGCAGTGGTTGACACACCTGGTGGCAGTGGCTGACACACCTG
>NC_091172.1:11452619-11457619 GCF_040958095.1 Procambarus clarkii | reverse complement strand
GTTGGAAGCTTCAGAGCTCGTTGGAAGCCTTAGGGCTCATGGGAAGCCACAGGGCTTGTTGGAAGCCTCAGAGCTCGTTGGAAGCCTCAGAGCTCGTTGGAAGCCTCAGAGCTCGTTGGAAGCCTCAGAGCTCGTTGGAAGCCTCAGAGCTCGTTGGAAGCCTCAGGGCTCGTTGGAAGCCTTAGGGCTCGTGGGAAGCCTCAGGGTTCGTTGGAAGCCTCAGGGCTCGTTGGAAGCCTCAGGGCTCGTTGGAAGCCTTAGGGCTCGTGGGAAGCCTCAGGGCTCGTTGGAAGCCTCAGGGTTCGTTGGAAGCCTCAGGGCTCGTTGGAAGCCTCAGAGCTCGTTGGAAGCCTTAGGGCTCGTGGGAAGCCTCAGGGCTCGTTGGAAGCCTCAGGGTTCGTTGGAAGCCTCAGGGCTCGTTGGAAGCCTCAGGGCTCGTTGGAAGCCTTAGGGCTCGTGGGAAGCCTCAGGGCTCGTTGGAAGCCTCAGGGTTCGTTGGAAGCCTCAGGGCTCGTTGGAAGCCTCAGAGCTCGTTGGAAGCCTTAGGGCTCGTTGGAAGCCTCAGAGCTCGTTGGAAGCCTCAGGGCTCGTTGGAAGCCTCAGAGCTCGTAGGAAGTTTCTAGGCTCGTTGGAAGCCTCATAGCTCGTTGGAAGCCTCAGGGCTCGTTGGAAGCCTCAGGGCTCGTTGGAAGCCTTAGGGCTTGTTGGAAGCCTCAGGCTCGTTGGAAGCCTCAGGACTCGTTGGAAGCCTCAGAGCTCGTTGGAAGCCTCAGAGCTCGTTGGAAGCCTCAGGGCTCGTGGGAAGCCTCAGGGCTCGTGGGAAGCCTCAGGGCTCGTGGGAAGCCTTAGGGCTTGTTGGAAGCCTCAGGGCTCGTTGGAAGCCTCAGAGCTCGTTGGAAGCCTCAGGGCTCTTTGGAAGCCTCAGGGCTCGTTGGAAGCCTCAGGGCTCGTTGGAAGCCTCAGGACTCGTTAGAAGCCTCAGAGCTCGTTGGAAGCCTCAGAGCTCGTTGGAAGCCTCAGGGCTCGTTGGAAGCCTCAGAGCTCGTAGGAAGTTTCTAGGCTCGTTGGAAGCCTCAGAGCTCGTTGGAAGCCTCAGGGCTCGTTGGAAGCCTCAGGGCTCGTTGGAAGCCTTAGGGCTTGTTGGAAGCCTCAGGGCTCGTTGGAAGCCTCAGGGCTCGTTGGAAGCCTCAGAGCTCGTTGGAAGCCTCAGAGCTCGTTGGAAGCCTCAGAGCTCGTTGGAAGCCTCAGGGCTCGTGGGAAGCCTCAGGGCTCGTTGGAAGCCTCAGGGCTCGTTGGAAGCCTCAGGACTCGTTGGAAGCCTCAGAGCTCGTAGGAAGCCTCAGGGCTCGTTGGAAGCCTCAGGGCTCGTTGGAAGCCTCAGAGCTCGTTGGAAGCCTTTTGTTAAAGCTCCAGGATGCGACTTGGGGAAGGCATTTGCGTGGCTATTTTCATGGCCCTGGAACAAGGTGGTCCAGTCAGTGGTTTCAAGTCATGTACTGGCCCGTGACCTTCCCACCCTACACCTCTCTCTCTCTCTCTCTCTCTCTCTCTCTCTGTCTCTCTGTCTCTCTGTCTCTGTCTCTCTGTCTCTGTCTCTCTCTCTCTCTGTCTCTCTGTCTCTCTGTCTCTCTCTCTCTCTCTCTGTCTCTCTGTCTCTCTCTCTCTCTCTCTCTCTCTCTCTCTCTCTCTCTCTCTCTCTCTCTCTCTCTCTCTCTCTCTCTCTCTCTCTCTCTCTCTCTCTCTCTGTCTCTCTGTCTCTCTGTCTCTGTCTCTCTGTCTCTCTGTCTCTCTGTCTCTGTCTCTCTGTCTCTCTCTCTCTCTCTCTCTCTCTCTCTCTGTCTCTCTGTCTCTCTCTCTCTCTCTCTGTCTCTCTGTCTCTCTCTCTCTCTCTCTCTCTCTCTCTCTCTCTCTCTCTCTCTCTCTCTCTCTCTCTCTCTCTCTCTCTCTCTCTCTCTCTCTCTCTCTCTCTCTCTCTCTCTCTCTCTCTCTCTCTCTCTCTCTCTCTCTCTCTCTCTCTCTCTCTCTCTCTCTCTCTCTCTCTCTTTCTCTCTCTCTCTCCCTCCCTCCCTCCCTCCCTCCCTCCCCCCCCTTCCATGACAATATCTGCTCCTTTCACCCTCCTTTTTCCCCTGATTTCAACCTCCATCTCTCGTCTCCTTTTCTCCTATCCTACACTTCCCATCACCCACGCTCTCCCTTTCCTCCTATCTCCCTCTTCTCCCTTTCCTCTCCCCTCCCTCACACCTCCCCTCCCACATCCGTCCCACAGTAATATGCTTCTCTCCCTGCAGTGACATAACTTTCAGCGAGCGACCAGCGCACTCACGTCTTCATGAGCGGAATTACACAAATAAACTCTAGAATCTTGTCGTTTTTTTGGCTTGGGACGGTGGTGTACCGGACCTGGCTTGGGACGGTGGTGAACCGGACCTGGCTTGGGACGGTGGTGAACCGGACCTGGCTTGGGACGGTGGTGTACCGGACCTGGCTTGGGACGGTGGTGAACCGGACCTGGCTTGGAAAACAGTGGCGCCTGATAGGCTGGAGGTGTAGTTTAAGTGAATCTTGGAGAATAATATCTTGAGTTGGATTAAGTGACCATGACTTGAGTGGGATTGAGAACCCATCCCCGACTTGGGTGGGTTCTCAAAGCACACGACATATCGTGTGCTCCCAATTTGACCGGCGTCATATACGAAATGGTTTTTGAAAGAGAAGTAGCGTACGAACTCGGGCATTCCACCTAAGCTACCAAAGCTAAGGTCATATTAACCTAAGGAGCACACCTTGAGTGAGAGTAAGTGTTGATGGTTTTGAAGGTAGAGGGGGATGGGGGGAATGGCCGATATACATACACTGTACCCCCCCCCCCTCTCTAGTAACATACATTGGAAGTCAACCCCCTCCAGTATACATACACCACACCTCTAGTATACACACAAAGTAATGTACCTCCTACACATACACATTATAACACCAACAAAATACACAAGTGTTCCTCACCACCGCTATAGTGACGTAGGTAGACATACCTGTTACACAAATAGGTGTCAGACTTAATAAGCATCTAATAGGACTACGAACACCTCTGGGGACTACGAACACCTCTGGGGACTGGTTTATTGGCTTATGTTTTATTCAAACGTCTCCTGAAGCCACTAAACTTTCAGAGGAAGCCTCTAAGCTCCTCCAAGAATCTCCAGGCTGCCTCTAAGCTCCTCCAGGAACCTCCAGGCAGCCTCTAAGCTCCTCCAAGAACCTCCAGGCAGCCTCTAAGCTCCTCCAAGAACCTCCAGGCAGTCTCCAAGCTCCTCCAGACAGTCTGTAAGCTCCTCCAAGAACCTCCAGGCAGTCTCTAAGCTCCTCCAAGAACCTCCATGCAGTCTCTAAGCTTCCTCCAAGAACCTCCAGGCAGTCTCTAAGCTCCTCCATGATCCTCCAGGCAGTCTCCAAGCTCCTCCAAGAACCTCCAGGCAGTCTCTAAGCTCCTCCAAGAACCTCCGAGCTGCCTCTAAGCTCCTCCAAGAACCTCCAGGCAGTCTCCAAGCTCCTCCAGGCAGTCTGTAAGCTCCTCCAAGAATCTCCAGGCAGTCTCTAAGCTCCTCCAGGAACCTCCAGGCAGCCTCTAAGCTCCTCCAAGAACTTCCAAGCTGCCTCTAAGCTTCCTCCAAGAACCTCCAGGCTGCCTCTAAGCACCTTGAAGGAATATCAAGGCTCTTCCAGGCACGCTGCTGGTGCCTCCAGCTTCTCCAAACACTCTTTACTTATCTCAAGCGTCTTTCAGGGTGTCCCGACGAACATAAATACACACTTCTGGTCCCTATAGATGCCTCTTGGAGCCGCTGAGCACACCCATACATGATACAGATGCATCAGGGCACCGTCCAGTCACTTGGATAGGACGGTAGAGCGACGGTCTCGCTTCTCCCAGTTCGACGTTACTCTAACTGTCCAAGTGGTTGGGCACCATTTCCTTCCTTCCTTCGCCCTATCCTAAATCCTTACCCCTCATATCCCTTCCATGTGCTCTATAGTCGTAATGGCTTAGTGTTAGTGCTTTATCCTGATAATTCCCGTCATAAGCAGGCATTTGAAAACAATTAAAGTCATCTCAAGGCGCTCTACAGGCAGTGCTGACCTGTCTCCTGGGAATTCAAAGAATTTCCAGGTATTCTTCACGCACATCCAGGCCCCCTCAGAGCTCACTCCAGGCCCTTCAGAGCTCACTCCAGGCCCCTCAGAGCTCACTCCAGGCCCTTCAGAGCTCACTCCAGGCCCCTCAGAGCTCACTCCAGGCCCTTCAGAGCTCACTCCAGGCCCCTCAGAGCTCACTCCAGGCCCTTCAGAGCTCACTCCAGGCCCCTCAGAGCTCACTCCAGGCCCCTCAGAGCTCACTCCAGGGCCCTCAGAGTTCACTCCAGGCCCCTCAGAGCTCACTCCAGGCCCCTCAGAGCTCACTCCAGGCCCCTCAGAGCTCACTCCAGGCCCCTCAGAGCTCACTCCAGGTCCCTCAGAGGTCACTCCAGGCCCCTCAGAGGTCACTCCAGGCCCCTCAGAGCTCACTCCAGGCCCCTCAGAGCTCACTCCAGGTCCCTCAGAGGTCACTCCAGGCCCCTCAGAGGTCACTCCAGGCCCCTCAGAGGTCACTCCAGGCCCCTCAGAGCTCACTCCAGGCCCCTCAGAGGTCACTCCAGGCCCCTCAGAGCTCACTCCAGGCCCCTCAGAGCTCACTCCAGGCCCCTCAGAGTTCACTCCAGGCCCCTCAGAGCTCACTCCAGGTCCCTCAGAGCTCACTCCAGGACCCTCAGAGTTCACTCCAGGCCCCTCAGAGGTCACTCCAGGCCCCTCAGAGGTCACTCCAGGCCCCTCAGAGCTCACTCCAGGCCCCTCAGAGCTCACTCCAGGCCCCTCAGAGGTCACTCCAGGCCCCTCAAGGTCACTCCAGGTCCCTCAGAGGTCACTCCAGACCCCTCAGAGGTCACTCCAGGCCCCTCCAGAGG